>NC_037675.1:93527858-93677300 GCF_003255815.1 Theropithecus gelada
ACGCCATTCTCCTGCCTCAGCCTCCCGAGTAGCTGGGACTACAGGCGCCCGCCGCCTCGCCCGGCTAGTTTTTTGTATTTTTTAGTAGAGACGGGGTTTCACCGTGTTCGCCAGGATGGTCTCGATCTCCTGACCTCGTGATCCGCCCGTCTCGGCCTCCCAAAGTGCTGGGATTACAGGCTTGAGCCACCGCGCCCGGCCTAATTTTGTATCTTTAGTAGAGATGAGGTTTCTCCATGTTGGTCAGGCTGGTCTCGAACTCCTGACCTCAGATGATCCGCTCGCCTCGGCCTCCCAAAGTGCTGGGATTACAGGCATGGGCCACTTGCGCCCGGCCTCAAATTGCGTTCTTACAATAATTTTTTTTTAAAGAGCAAACAATGCTAATCCTTGTCGTTATGGGTTTTAAAGTCTATGTGGAATAAAGAGGGAGAAAAAAAGGCTACAATTTGATAATCTTGACACACACATACATAGAACAGATGGCATGTATACACCTGTGAAACCATCACCTCAATCAAGAAAATGAACATATTATACCCAAGTTTCCTCTTGTTTTTTGAGACAGAGTTTCGCTCTTGTTGCCCACGCTGGAGTGCAATGGCGTGATCTTGGCTCAATGCAACCTCTACCTCCTGAGTTGAAGCAATTCTCCTGACTCAGCCTCCCAATAGCTGGGATTACAGGTGTGCACCACCATGCCTGGCTAATTTTGTATTTTTAGTAGACACGGGGTTTCACCATGTTGGTCAGGCTGGTCTTGAACTCCTGACCTCAAGTGATCCACTGGCCTTGGCCTCCCAAAGTGGCTGGGATTACAGGTGTGGGACACTGTGCCCGGCCTTTTTTTTTTTTTTTGAGACATAGTCTTGGTCTGTTGCCCAGGCTAGTGTCCAGTGGCATGATCTCAGCTCACTACAACCTGTGCCACCCAGGTTGAGGGGATTCTCCTGCCCAGTAGGTGGAACTACAAACGCAGGCCACCATGCCTGGTTAAGTTTTTTAGTAGAGACAGGGTTTCACCATGTTAGCCAGGCTGGTCTCAAACTTCTGACCTCAAGTGATTCCACAGCCTCGGCCTCCCAAAGTGCTGGGATTATAGACATGGGCCACTGTGCCTGGCCCAGCCTCTTTGTAATTCTTTTCAACACCTTCTAGACCCTGATCTCTCAACCACTGAACTGCTTTGTTACTACAGATTGCTATTTATAACATTTCCTATTTATAGAAATGAAATCCTATCGCATGGGTTCTTTTTAATCTTTCATTCAGCACCGTTAGTATGAAATTCATCCATATTATGTTATCAATAGATCATTCCTTCTCATTCCTGGGTGATAGTCTATGATATGAATTCAACACACTTTATCCATTCATATGTTGATAGACATTTGGGTCATCTCATTTTTGGCTGTTACTAATCAAGCTGCTATGAACATTCATGTAAGTCTTTGTGCGGATGTATGCTTTCATTTCTCTTGGGTAAATAACTCAGACTGGGATGGCTGGGTCAAGTGATAGGTGTGTTTTACCTGAAACTGCTAAACTTCTTTCCAAGGTGGGACAATTACTGGTGGCTACATTTTATATTCCTGCCAGCAGTGTGCCTTCTAGCTGCTTTACATCCTTGCCAACAATTGGTAGTCTTCCAAATTTTAACTATTTTATTTTTACTTATTTAAATCTATTTTTTGAGACAAGAGTTTCATTCTTGTTGCTCAGGTTGGAGTGCAATGGCACGATCTTGGCTCACTGCAACCTCTGCCCCTGGGGTTCAAGTGATTCTCCTGCCTCAGCCTCCCAAGTAGCTGGGATTACGGACATGCACCACCACACCTGGCTAATTTTGTATTTTTAGTAGAGATGGGGTTTCACCATGTTGGTCAGGCTGGTCTCGAATTCCTGAGCTCAAGTGATCTGCCCGCCTAGGCCTCCCAAAGTGTTGAGATTATAGGCATGCGCCAGCCTAACTTTAACCATTTAATAGGTGTGTAGTGCCATCTCATTTTGCTGTTAATTTGCATTTCTCTAGTGACTACTAATGTTGAGTACCTTTTCATGCGCTTCCTTGCCATCCTCATATCTTTTTTGGCAGTGTTTGTTAAAATCTTTTGCCCATTTAAAACATTAGGTTGCTTAAACTGGGCACAGTGGCTCACGCCTGTAATCCCAGCACTTTGGGAGGCTGAGTTGGGTGAATCACCAGGTCAGGAGATCAAGACCATCCTGGCTAACATGGTGAAACCCCATCTCTACTAAATATACACAAAATTAGCCAGGTGTGGTGGCGGGCACCTGTAGTCCCAGCTACTTGGGAGGTTGAGGCAGGAGAATGGCGGGAACCCAGGAGGCGGAGTTTGCAGATCACACCACTGCACTCCAGCCTGGGTGATATAGCAAGACTCAGTCTCAAAAAAAAAAAAAAGTTAGGTTGTTTATTATTAAGCTATAAGGATTGTTTACATATTCTAGATGTTTTTCGAAGAGCAAAATTTTAAATTTTGATAAAGTACAAACTTACTGATTTTTAAAACTAGTTCATGTTCTGTGTGTTGTATTTTAAAAATCTTCACTTCCTGTGTGTATCCTACATTTGAAAAAAGGAAAAATCTTTGCCAAAGCTAAGGTCACTAAAATTTTCAGTATGTGATTTTTATCAAATAAAATCTTGGCCTCCTCCTTTTTAAGTCCCGTTGAAGCACAAAGTTTGAGATTTTTTTCTGAAAAATATATGATAAAAAATTTGCTCTATGATTTAATAGTACTGTGGTCCAAAATGAGAAACAGCAAATTAAATGCTAATTATAAATTTAATACCAACGTATACAATCAGGTACCTAATAATTATTTTATTTTTTATTTATTTTTGAGATGGAGTCTCACTCTGTTACCTGACAGGACAGGTATGCGCCACCACACCCGGCTAATTTTTTTGTATTTTTAGTAGAGACAGGGTTTCACCACGTTGGTAAGGCTGGTCTGGAATTCCTGACCTCAGATGATCTGCCTGCTTCAGCCTCCCAAAGTGTTGGGATTACAGGCGTGAGCCACCATGCCGGGCCCTAATAATAATTATTATTTTTTTGAGACGGAGTCTCACTCTGTTGCCCAGGCTGGAGTACAGTGGTGTGATCTTGGCTCATCGCAAGCTCCGCCTCCCAGGTTCACACCATTCTTCTGCCTCAGCCTCCTGAGTATCTGGGACTACAGGCGCCCGCCACCACGCCTGGCTAATTTTTTGTATTTTTAGTAGAGACGGGGTTTCACTGTGTTAGCCAGGATGGTCTCAATCTCCTGACCTTGTGATCCGCCCGCCTCGGTCTCCCAGAGTGTTGGGATTAGAGGCGTGAGCCACCGCACCTGGCCTTAAGTATGCTTGTTACTAGAAGGACTGCCTTTGTATGAAAAGAAAGACATTTCCGATTCTTCACGTTTTTATTGCTCTCAGAAGTTTAAAATGTGAGCATTCGATAGTTCAGCCAGACTCTTCACTTCCAGGTAACTTCTTCATTGGGTCGCAATTCCCTGTGTGAAAAGCAAAAAAGGAAGAAATGGAAAAACTGTAAATAAAACTTTGATAAGAGATAAAAGGGGAAGTCAGAAGAACATGATTTCAATATTTCATTTTCTTTTTTTTTTTGAAATGGAGTCTGGCTCTGTAGCCCAGGCTGGAGTGCAGTGGCACGATCTCGGCTCACTGCAAACTCCACCTCCTGGGTTCAAGCAATTATCCTGCCTCACCCTCCTGAGTAGCAGGGATTACAGCTGTACACCACCACACCAAGCTAATTTTTTATATTTTTGGTAGAGACGGGGTTCCACCATGTTGGCCAGGCTGGTCTCGAACTCCTGACCTCAAGGGATCCGCCTGCCTCAGCCTCCCAAAGTGCTAGGATTACAGGTGTGAGCCACCGCACCCAGCCAATATTTTATTTTCTATTACACTGATCCGTTTAAAAAACTTACATATTAAATTCATCATATTTATTCTTTTTATTCATGACTTTAACTTTTACCATATTGTCAGCTTCATTTTTCTGGGTTAAAGAATTGTGATTACTTAGTTTATATGAAAGCTATTATCTCTGCTCAGTGAGTTCATTCAAAATGTTTTCTAAACCCTTTCCAGCTTATTTTCTCTTTCTTGAAATCCCTGATTTGTGAATCACCTCTATCATCTCTCCATACCCACTGTGGATGCTGCTCACTTCTCTTGCCCCTCAAGCTTCCTCCTACCCAGCTGTATGCCCACTGGCAGGCATCCTGTCTTGCTAACGGGAACTCTCTGCTGCCAGAGGAGCCATCTCTAAGGCATAATGGGACCAGGCAGCTGCCAGCTGCTATCACTCTACCACCAGGTCTAAAGCTGTCAGGTAGTGTTGCTAAGAACACAGCGCCTAGCTGCTATTATTACTATTTCTCTCAGCTACAGCATGTCTTAAGACAATATATGACAATATATGTGGAAGCTGTAATATAAGCTAGGCTTTGGTCAGCTACTTTTAAACTGTGGCTGTATTAAAATGCACTTTGAATTTAAAAAAAAGATGATACTTTCAAAGACCTGAAACAGCCTATTCATTAAATGAAGACTTTACATTCTAGAGGTAATCATATTGTTTTATCCAAGGATTCAATAACAAACAAGACTAAAAACAGTGTCATTTGAATCTAAGTCCTCAAGGGGGAAAAATTACCCCTTCTATTTATTTTTGGCACATATAAAAAAGAATATTCCCCAAATTTGGCCAATTGCTGGTTTAAAAACATGCAGACTAACCTTTTAAATAACGAACTCTTGTTCCGGAAGGCAGTTAGCCGTTCATCATTCTTTCTGTCTAAATAACATCCAATGACAAATCCCATAGGGACAAGAACATGAACCCAGTGGTCCCGCACAATCTGAAGTAAGTTCACCATGATAGCTAAAAGAAAAAAAAATTATCAGAAATACAACTGCTTTTTTTGTTTTCTTTGAAATAACTTTTAAATTGCATCTGGGCTGGGCACGGTGGTTCATGCCTGTAATCCTAGCACTTTGGGATGCTGAAGTGGGCAGATCACTTGAGATCAGGAGTTTGAGACCAGCCTGGCCAACATGGCAAAACCCCATCTCTACTAAAAGTACAAAAATTAGCCAGGTGTGGTGGTGCGCGTCCGTCATCCCAACTACTGGAGAGGCTGAGACAGAATTGCTTGAGCCTAGGAGGCCGAGGTTGCAGTAAGCCAAGATCATGCCACTGTACTTTAGCCTGGGCAACAGAGCAAGACTCCGTCTCGATAAAATAAATAAACTGCATCTGAAACAGGAAGATAATAGACATAGATGTAATAGATGTTAAAAGCCTAATAAGCCTCTTTGTTTGCCTGGCATCAGAATATTGTATAATACTTAAAAATCTAATTGATGAAGATTACACACGGGACAATGATTAATATAAAATTACACTGCACTGAGTCTATTTATTAAATTTTACTACTAGCTTCAATAGTGATGTGATATGATACAGAGCAGAGAAACAGAGAGGGTATGTAAAACATTCTGCCTGCAATAGCTGATTGTTTGCATCCTCCTCATGTTGTTTTGGAACTTTTTCTTATAAAAGAGATGAGGTCTTGCTACGTTGCTCAGGCTGGAGGGCAGTGGCTATTCACAGGCACTATAGCTCTCAACTCCCGGGCTCAAGTATTCCTCCTGCCTTAGCCTTCCAAGTAGCTGGGACTATAGGCATGCACCACTGCACCTGGCTCTCATTTAGAACTTTTACATGTGTAAAACATATTTAGAACCTCTCGCAATGCAAAAACAAATTTAATACAATTTTGCCAGAAGTGGAATTCTTTAGGTAAAGCTGTAATTACTGAAAACTAAATTTAGAAAGAAAAAAGATATGAGAGAAAAAAAAACTATATTCAATAATGTCACTGTAGATATGAATATAGATTACTCTAAAAAAGGTAAAAGGGCCAGGTGTGGTGGTTCACGCCTGTAATCCCAGCACGTTGGGAGGCTGAGGCAGAAGGACAAGGTCAGGAGTTCGAGACCAGCCTGGCCAACATGGTGAAACCCCATCTCTACTAAAAATACAAAAATTAGCTGGGCATAGTGGTGCATGCCTGTAATCCCAGCGACTCAGGAGGCTGAGGCAGGAGAATCGCTTGAACTCGGGAAGCAGAGGTTGCAGTGAGCTGAGATGATGCCACTACACTCCCGACTGGGGGATAGAGCAAGACTGTCTCAGAAAAAAAAACAAAAAACAAAAACAACAAGGTAAAGGGAGAAGAAAATTTACTTTTATAGTGTGACTACTAGGTGGCTCATGCCTGCAACCCCAGCACTTTGGGAGGCTAAGGCAGATGGATCACTTGAGCCTAGGAGTTTGAGACTAGCCTGGTTAACATGGAAAACCGTGTCTCTACAAAAAATAAATTGGCTGGGTGTGCTAGTGTATGCCTGTAGTCCCAGCTACTTGGGAGGCTGAGGTGGGAGGATTGCTTGAGCCCAAGAGACGGAGGTTGCAGTGAGCTGAGATCACACCACTGTACTCTAGCCTGGACAACAGAGCAAGATGCTGTCTCAAAACAAAAACAAACAAACAAACAAAAAAGACTACTAGGTTACTAGGTACCAGAGCCATGTATTTCTATACGTAATGTGAATTAACTATTATTTACATTTTACAGATAAGAAAACAGCTTAATCCAAATACTATTAAGTATAGAGCTGGAGTTCAAATTCAGCTTCACTCTACAGCTCTGGCTCCTATTATATAGCTCATGCCTAAGAAACCCCTTCCTGAATTGATGTTTATGGTACTTAAAAGCTTTTAAATGCTGAGTGTCCAGAAGGTAGATGAGGAGGAATAGAACTACAGGTTTTTCTTTATCCGAAATGCTTGGAACCCGAAGTGTTTTAGATTTTTTCAGATTTTGAAATATTTGCATACACATAATGAGCTATCTTGGGGATAGGACCGAATTTAAACATAAACTCCATTTGGGCTTTACATATACCTTATACACATAGCCTGAAGGCAATCTTATATGAAACTTGTTTTTTTTTTCAAATAGTCTTGCTCTGTCACCTAGGATGGAATGCAGTGGAGTTATCATAGTCCACTGCAGTCCTGAACTCCTGAGCTCAAGTGATCTTCCCACCTCAACCTCCTGAGAAGCTGGAGCTACAGGTGTTAATTTTAAAAAATCCTTAAAAAAATTTGTAGACACAAGATCTTGCTATGTTGCCCAGGCTGGTCTCAAACTTGTGGCCCCAAGTTTCACATTTGGGGGCATTTTGGATTTCCAATATTCTGATCAGGGATGCTGAACCTGTAATGGTCATCAGGTGGAAAATAAATTGCACTAATTCAATAAAAACATAGTTGGATTGCCAATTTCCTATAAAAATTCGTGCATACAGATGAATTCAAAATACACCTGTGTGCATTTGGACCTAACCTAATAAATCATGTACAGTGACTGAGAAGACATATGACAACATCCTAGAAAGACAATACATTATTGCCAACAAAACTGCTTAGCACTAAGCTCTGCTAGGCCTATGTAGACTGAATTTCTGCCTCTCCTCTGACACTGATTGGCAGTTATACAATTCATACATTTTTCTTTCCTTTTTCTTTCTTTTTTATTTTGAGACGGAGTTTCGCTCTTGTTGCCCAGGCTGGAGTGCAATGGCGCGATCTTGGCTCACCGCAACCTCCGCCTCTCGGATTCAAGGGATTCTCCTGCCTCAGCCTCCTGAGTCGCTGGGATCACAGGTATGCGCCACCATGCCCAGCTAATTTTGTATTTTTGTTAGAGACGGGGTTTCTCCATGTTGGTCAGGCTGGTCTTGAATTCCCGACCTCACGTGGTCCACCCGCCTAGGCCTCCCAAAGTGCTGGGATTACAAGCGTGAGCCACCGCGCCCGGCTTTTTTTTTGAGACAGATTCTCACTCTGTGGCCCAGGCTGGAGTGCAGTGGTGCAACTACAGCTCACTGCAACCTCTGCCTCCCAGGTTTAAGTGATTTTCTTGCCTCAGCCTTCCGAGTAGCTGGGACCACAGGCACGTGCCACCATGCCCGGCTAATTTTTGTATTTTTAAGTAGCGACGGGGTTTCACTGTTGGCCAGGCTGGTCTCGAACTCCTGACCTCTTCATCCGGTCACCTCGGCCTTCCAAAGTGCTGGGATTACAGGCATGAGCCACCGCGCCTGAACATACGTTTTTCTTTTAAAAGGCAAGGTCGGCCAGGTGCGCTGGCTCACGCCTGTAATCCTAGCACTTTGGGAGGCTGAGGCGGGTGGATCACGAGATCAGGAGTTCGAGACCAGCCTGGCCAACATAGTGAAACCCCGTCTCTACTAAATATACAAAAAATTAGTCGGGTGTGGTGGCGGGAGCCTGTAATCCTAGCTACTTGAGAGGCTGAGACGGGACAATCGCTTGAACCCGGGAGGCGGAGGTTGGAGTGAGCGGAGATTGCGCCATTGCACTCCAGCCTAGGTGACAAGAGTGAACCTCTGTCTCAAAAATAAAAATAAAAAAGCAAACCAAAAGGGTAAGCGCATCATTTTGGTGCAACGGTGTCGGCTCAAGAGGATCTGCGGTTTGGAAGAGAGCGAGGTTAGCGAGGAGACAGAAGGCTAGGACTTAGATGAACGTAAGCTGCTTGGGGAGGGGAGGCAGCCAGCGTCTTCCCTGCTTCAGGCCAGGCATGGGATACTGGCTAGCGGGCGGTCACTGGGTCACATCTCTACGGACGTTTTCCTGTTATAACAGCCTCAGAAAACCCATTCCAAAAGCTCCGGCCCGGAAATCCCATCCTCCACCCGAAGAAAACTCCATTTTCCTTTCCCGTCACCTTCGCTCGGAAGCCCCGGGGAAGCTCAGACCACCCCTCCACACACGCACAGCACCGAGGGCCTGCCTAGAACCCTCTCCGTCACCCTCGCCGTGATCCGCGGCGCGGCGGCCCCCCAGGCTCCCCAGACCCACCTGCAGCCTCAGTGCCAACAGCGACCCCGAGACCAAGGGCAACTCAGCCACCCGCGCCAGTGGAAGCTGCGACCTCGGGACCTGCCATTCGCCGCGCCGGCACGGAGCAGAGGGGTGACGCCAGCAAATCATACTACTTCTTCCTCCTCAGGGTTGACTCCTTTTTTTTTTTTTAGCTTCCAAACATTATCAATAATTTCTGAATACAATTTCGCTCCACTCAGACGAGGCGTGCAGGTGTGAGCGCCGTCGCCTTCCCACAGCCCCGTGCCCACCCCCCGGAGATGGTCTCGCCCTGGGTCATCCTCGTTTACGCCGCTCGCCTCCAGCTCCAAAATGGCGGCCGCCGCTGGGGGGCTTCTGCCGGCCGGTAGTGCCCCGCGCTGCTGAGCCAGCATCGGCTTTTCTACCTCTTGAACCTGGATTCGCTTAGGGGTTGGGAAGGGCAGTGGACGGCGTTGGGGGAGGCCTGACGAGGCAAGTGAGGGCGGGAGAAAGGAGTAAGCCTCTGGCGGGGGAAGGCGGCGTCACTGGCCCTCCGGGAGCGCCGGGCCCCGACTCCGACCCGGTCTCCCCCGAGGACTCGCCCCCGCCGCTTCGGCTGCGACTGTCCCTGTCGTTCCTGGCAGAAGTGGTCAGCGAGGGAAAGAGAAGTGACTTCTCCATGGGTTTCAAGCTCCCAGCTGTTTTGCGGCAGCTCGTACGGTTCCCTCCCGGGATCTTCTTTCCTCCTTTCTGCTTCCCTCTGCTTACCCTTTCATCTCTTGGCGCTGGAGGAGTTAAGCCGACGCCAGCTTTAGCTGCTTAGCCTCGTGGCTACGGCGTTCTCAGCCTCCCCCGCTCGGGCTCTTCCCGTCGTTTTGGGTTGAGAGACCACGAGGTTACTAAGCTCTGGGCACCGCGTAGGCGTCCTTTTAGTTCATCGACTCCAGAGACCTTTAGGATGTTTGTACCACGCTGTACTAAAAGGGTCTCGGCCCTTCGCGCCCTCCCGCCATTGCCCCCCCCAGCGCTTCCACTATCACTGTGAAGTTATAATTCTTTTTTGACTTCGTACTGTTTTGTGTGCTCTTTAGAAAACAAGAGGTCAGACTGTAACCCCGGCAAGTCTGGCATCCTGTGACCAGGCGAACCTGAGCTATCATTTATACCCATCCCCTAATTTTTAATTTTACAATCCCTTTAACCCCTTTTTTCCTTTCTTTTTTCTTCTTCTTTTTTTTTTTTTTTAATAGAGACGGGGTTCACTATGTTGCCCAGGCTGGTGTCGAACTCCTGGGCTCAAGAGAACCTCCCATTTTGGCCTATGCTGGGATTACAGGCGTGAGCCACCATGCCCGGCCTTGCAACCCCAGTATGAAATTGCTGCTTTCCCTCAACTGACAGGAAAGAGACTTCCCCACTCAGTGAGTTCCAGGGCTAACCCAAACTCCTCTGTTTTCCCTTGGATTTTGCTTAGTTCACCTTAGTTGTCATCAACATGCACGGTCATGATTTTTTATTTTTGAGAAGGAATCTCGCTCTGTTGCGCAGGCTGGAGTACAGTGTCACGATTCTCGGCGCACTGCAACCTCTGCCTCCCGGGTTCAAGTGATTCTCCTGCCTCAAGAGTCACGAGTAGCTAGGAGTACAGGCGCGCACCACCACGCCCTGCTAATTTTTGTAGTTTTAGTAGAGACAGGGTTTCACCTTGTTGGCCAGGATGATCCGCCCGCCTCAGCCTCCCAAAGCGCCGGGATTACAGGCGTGAGCCACCGCGCCCAGCTGATTTATTATTTGAGACGGGGTCTCGCTCTGTCCCCCAGGCTGGAGTGCAGTGGTGCCATCTCAGCTCACTGCAACTTCCGCCTCCCGGGCTCAAGCAATCCTCCCACCTCAGCCTCCCAAGTAGCTGGGGTCACCAGCGCAGCCACCGCGCCCGGCTACTTTTTTGCGTTTTTAGTAGAAATGGGGTTTTGCCATGTTGCCCAGGCTGGTCTGGAACTCCTGAGCTCAAGCGATCGGCCTTCCTCGGCCTCCCAAAGTGTTGAGATTACAGGCGCAAGCCACTGCGCCCGGCAACATGCACGATCATTATTGAGAGGGCAAGTAACTGTGAGATATTGGGTATTGTATATACAACGATGATCACTTTTACTCCTCTATACATTGAAAATCCATTCAAATACTTTATGTGCCCCCTTTATAACAAAATAACTTGGGTTAGGGCAACAAAAAAGGCTTTATAAAGGAGTAAATATGTGAGTTGGGTCATGTAGCATCAAAAGGAATTTGCTGAGCTCAAAAGGAGAAGGTAATTTCGGGATTCAGTACAGGAATATAGAGCTTTGAGAAGCTTTAGCATACTTAGGGAGAGTGGGATAATCAACCTGCTTGAGCATTTAGTGCATGAGTGATTGGTGAAGCAAGAGGTAGGTTAAGATCAGCTTGTGAAGGATCTTGATTTCCAATAGGGAGTTTAGATTTTATTCAGTAGTTAGCAGGAATCCAGTGGATATTTTGTGCAAGGAGTGAGCAGGAGGGTATTTGTTTTTTTAGGATGGTCTCTGACAGCTATATAGAGGATCAACTGGGAACAGAAAAACTAGATGAAAGGAAATTGGCAATCATTCAGGTAAGGCAATGAGGGCCTCCATGGAGGCAGGACATAAAGGAGGTCAGAGAGACACTAAGTAAATGTCAAATGGGATTCACCTGCTGACTGCTAAGTTAATGGTAAGAAGGTGACTTGAGTTTTTATTCTGGGAGAGTAAATGGTTGGCAATACTATTAAAACTTAGTCTGAGACATGCACACAAACATACGATGGTGCCAACCTGCACTTTAGGGGTGACAACACGATGCTCTATAGTGTAAAGCATTGATTTTTATGGTCTGGAGTCTAGATATGCACTGTTATAGTAGTCACTAGCCACATGTAGCTACTGAGCACTTCAGATGTGGTTAGTCTAATTGAAATGTGCTGTAAATATAAAATACACAGTGGATTTTGAAGATTTAATATGAAAATGTAAAATATTCAACATGATTATATGTTGAAATAATATTTTGGTTCTACTGGGTTAAATAAAATACATTAAAATTCACCTGTTTCTTTTTCACTTTTCCATGTGACCACGAAGAAATTTAAACGTACATTTGTGGCATGCATTATATGTCTGTTGACAGAGCTGTTCTAGTCTAGACTAGATGTGGGAATTGGTAAGGAGGTGGAATATGAGCTGGGCCCAAAGACATTGAGCAGTGATGTCAGGGTGGCTTCCTGGCAACCTCCATTGCCAGTTAAGGCATTTGGTTTGTGTTTTCTCAAGCAGTAAGAAGCCTTCAAAGATTTCTGAGCAAGGGGTAATATGTGCAGGGTATTTCTGAAGATGAATCTGGTAGCGATGTTTAGGTTGGATGAAGGGAGGAAAGGAGGCAGAGAAACTGAGAAACCCAAACATAAGGTAGTGAGGCCCTTCCTGTATTAGGGTACTGGCAGTAGGGATAGAAAGAGAATGATATGCAAAGCGTTGCTGAGGGAAGAATAATCAGGAGGTGGTAATAATAGACTGTCCCAGAAATGAAGAATCAGCATGTAGCATTCCAAGCCTTGGTACTTAGATAACAACTAATATATTCATGTCGCAGAGCTGTAAAATACAATTTGAGACTGAAGAAATTTGGTCTCAAGGTAGAATCAGCAAAGTTAGGAGGGAGCGGTCCACTAAATACTTTCTCTTTTTATCACCCTGCTTTCTGTATCATCTTATCAATCATACGCACCAGCTAATATCCCCAAAATACAGAATTACCTATATCATGCCATCATTCTACTTGATAATGAGTCTTAAAATGTTTCTGTTGCCTGCAGGACTAGGTTCACAGTTTCCAAGGCCTTTCATTATCTGGCCCCTTTCTGTTCATTAGGCCTTACCTTTTCTGCTTTTGTGAATGTGTGCCAGGCTAGTTTTTTCACTGGTACTTTAAAACTTTTTACTCAAAAGTGCGGAGATCTGAGATCTCTGGTACTCCTTTACTCCTGTTATTCCTCTGTTTTAAGTACCTTCTCTTTGTTTCTACCCATGTCTTATCCTTAGTGAGTAATCTTAAATCCCACCTCTTCTATGATTCTCAATAACATAAGGTAATATCAACTTAAAAAAAAAACTTCCCATATATATATGTATTTTATATATTTTATATATATATATATATATATATTTTTTTTTTTTTTTTTGAGATGGAGTCTTGCTCTGTCGCCCAGGCTGGAGTGCAGTGGTGCGATCTCGGCTCACTGCAAGCTCCACCTCCTGGGTTCACACCATTCTCCTGCCTCAGCCTCCCGAGTAGCTGAGACTACAGGCGCCTGCCACCGTGCCTGGCTAATTTTTGATATTTTTTTTTATTAGAGACGGGGTTTCACCGTGTCAGCCAGGGTGGTCTCGATCTCCTGACCTCATGATCCACCCGCCTCGGCCTCCCAAAGTGCTGGGATTACAGGCATGAGCCACCGCGCCCGGCCCCTAAATATTTTTATGTCTTTTATTATCTGTTTATGTAAGCTTAAGCTTCCTAAAATTATGACAGATCTCTTTTTTATAAAAGGACCACATATTATACTACTTGGTGCTGCTCCTGATGCCTTAGGGCAAGATACAAATTAAACACCATAATTGTAAACAGAATGAAATCATAATACCACATTCATAAGGCTTTTATTTATTTTTTAGATTGATAAAGAACTCTTCAGAATTCCTGGTGTTTCATCATATATACGACTGAGATATCAGTAAGTAGTGAATGTTTAATAAAGATACAGCTTTATTATGAATAATTGTAGTGAAAATATCTTTTCATCTGTTGAAATCTTGGTCTGTCTGTAAAAAAAGTTTTAATATGAACATATTCAGTTCTAACTGCAAGATACCGTGCATGTTACTTCATAATCTAAATGAAGAAAGTGGGAATTAAGGAAGACTTAAGTAGAAAAGAATTTCCTTTAGGCCATTGTTATAATTGTGGTACAGTAAGCTTTTTGGCAGGGATAGTTTCCAAGGTCCTTTCCAAAATTGTATTTATAAACATTTTTCATCAAATAGAGAATTAATGTCTTTGTACCCCAAATAAGAACACATGAAGGCCAGGTGTGCTGTCTCACACCTGTAATTCCAGCATTTTGGGAGGCCAAGGTGGGTGAATCACTTGAGCCCAGGACTTAAAGAGCAGCCTGGACAACATAGTAAAACCCTGTCTCTACAAAAAATTAGCTGAGTGTGGTGGTGCGTGCCTGTAGTCCCAGCTACCCAGGAGGCTGAGGTGGGAGGATCACTTGAGCGCAGGAGGTTGAGGCTGCAAATGAGCCATGATTGCACCACGGCACTCCAGCCTGGGTACCAGAGCAAGATCCTGTTTCCGGAAGCAAAAACAAGTCAATATATTTTAAATTTTAATTTACCAACAGTTATTTATTGAATAACCACTATGTGCAGGGATGTGCTAATGTACTAAGGATAAAAAAATGGATCAAGCCAACTCCTGTACTCAGAGAGCTCTCCTAAGCAAGGGCAAATATATGTAGATGGGTTCCGGTTTATGGTGTGGTAAGTGAGCTTATTTAATACTAGCCATGCCCCGTTCCTTCATTTAAGAAACATTCATCGGCTACCACTGTATGTTAGGCACTGTGGAGGCATTGGTAACTGTGATCAAAACAGAAAGTCTTTACCTTCATGGAGTCCACATTCCAGTGTGGGCACAGGAGGAGAGAAGGTGACAGACAAAGCAAGTAAATAAATAAGTAGCAATTAGCACTAAGTATTTTGAGGGAAATAGAATGATGTTGTAATGGGCGTGAAGAAGGGCTTTAGGGTGGTCAGAGAATGACTACCTCTGAGAATGACTCAGTAAATTAGAGACAGGGAAAATATATAAACAAGTTAGAGGTTTTGGTCATAGTGAAGAGAGAAGAAAATTTGAGAAATATAATGAGTTGTTATGAAAGTATATCCCTGGAAGTGCTTTATAAAGGTCCTTGATAAGTCTCTGTACAACTTAAGCCAACGGACATTTCTCTGGCTTCTCAGGCTTAGTGCAAATGGGAGGTGAGGAAGTGGAGACTTAGTGCAAATGGGAGGTGAGGAAGCGGAGATATATCTGTGGACAAATATTCTGAGAAGTTTTTTTGTGAAAGGGAAATCCAAAAATGATGCAGTGGTTGTTGGGGGTTGAAGGGTTGAGAGAGGGTTCTTATAAGTTGGGAAATTCTAGAGTATTTTTATAAGCTTGCAGGAATGGTCCATCAGTGATACACTGATGCAGGGGAAAGAGCAAATGACTGAAGATGTCAAGTCTTTCAGAAGGTGAATAGAAATGGGATCAACAGCGCACATAGAGGGACCGACCTTGGGTGGGAGCAGGACTGTTCTATACAATAGGAGACCCAACAGTGTACATGCAGATAGGCTAATAGATGTAGTATCTGGAAAATGAGAAATTACTCTCTAATTTTATCAGCTGAGACTAGGGTGGAGGGAGGGATGGGTGATCTTTGAACAAAGAGGAGGAGGTGTGGAGAAGTCGTCTCAGAAATTGAAAGTCAACCTACTAAGAAAAGTCAGATTGAAGGGTAATACTTAGGGCCTATTTGAGGCCTTTGGCCATGAATTTAAAGAGCAAATAGCATTAACTGGGCATGGTGGCGGGTGCCTGTAATCCCAGCTGCTTGGGAGGCTGAGGCAGGAGAAGTACTTGAACGCAGGAGGCAGAGGTTGCAGTGAGCTGAGATCTTGCCGCTGTACACCAGCCTGGGCGACAAGAGTGAAACTTTGTCTCAAAAAAAAAAGAAAAAAAATGGGCTGGGTGGATCATGAGGTCAAGAGATCAAGACCATCTGGCCAACATGGTGAAACACCATCTCTACTAAAAAAAAATTACCTGGGCGTGGTGGCGCATGCCTGTAGTCCCAGCTACTCAGGAGGCTGAGGCAGGAGAATCACTTGAACCTGGGAGATGGAGGTTGCAGTGAGCCAAGATCGTGACACTGCACTCCAGCCTGGCGACAGAGTGAGACTCAGTCTCAAAAAAAAAAAAAAAAAAAACAAACCAAATAGCACAGCTGTAATTCTCCATATCCCATCCCCCCCAACCCCCGCATGATTGGAGTTAATCAGGACTGGGGTTTTGCCAGCCTAGTAGAGAGAAGGACTAGAGAAGCAAGACATTTGAGTGTTTGCAAATAATCTTAACAGATCATGAATTGAAGGTGAGGACCTGAGTGAAAACAGGAGGGGGTCGTGGATAGGGAAAAAGTAGCCAGCGAATTAGAGAGATACCACTGAGCACAGAGGATTTTTGCAATGGGAATACTAGAGTAAGTAAGGTGTTAGAGAGTGAGATGCTTGAAGGTGAAATTTTCAAAGTAGTACAGTTACTGATAGTGATAAGTTTTAGGGTGTAATCGTAATGCTGGGTGGCTGAAGTGAAATGAAGATTATTGGAGTTGAGGAAGTCAAGGAACCAACAGGTCAGTATTGAAGTTACTCAGAGGAACAAGGGTCATGTAAAAGTCCCCAGTGAATGAGGCCAGGTTAATGGATGCCATAGTGAAGGGAAAATGTGAAAGACAAATAGTGAACTGCTGGGTGGCAAGAGCTTTAATGGGACTAGAATATTTGAAAGAGGAAGGAGAAGACATGGTTTAGAAGCTGCAGTGAGGAGCAAGGAGCACATACCTCTTGCTTTTCAAGTACAGGGGGTACAAAAAGTTAAAACAACAACCACAAAAAACCTTGAGAAGGCTGTAAGAGAAAGAGTAGGATTAGGGAACAGCCAGGTACCTGGGAAGACAAACAGGTGAAGAGAATTTTCAGAGAAGCAATTGCAGTTACAGGTGAGTAGAATCATAGTTCCAGAGAGCATCCTGAAAGGATTTGAGAGGGAGAAGAGGTAGGGGATTAGGTCTTACTGGGAGATGTATGCATCATTGATAGTTGATAACCTAGCAGTCTTGTGATTTTGGCTGTCACTCAGATAAACAAAGCTGGGAGATGTGGTGGGTTTAGCAGTCCCTGTCAGCCTCTTGTGAAAGGTGGATTTCAGTTTACCTCAGTTTGTTGATGACCTTGAGTAGTGGTGAGAAATTATTAGGTAATTCAGTGGCCTTCTCTCCTATTTGCATAGTTAGCCAGGAAAGGCTCATTTATTTTAGGGAGCTGAAATCTGAAATGTTGCTGTGGGGTTGAACTTTGTTAATGAATATTTTCATAACTTCTGCTTAATAGCACACAGTTCCAGGTTCTAAATCCCATTTTTTTTTTTAAAAAAAAGTATATATTTTATTTTATTTTATTTATTTTTTAGATACAAAGTCTCCCTCTGTTGCCCAGTCTAGGGTACGCTCTAGGGTTTCACTCTGTGCCCAGTCTAGTGGCACACTCATAGCTCACAGTAACCTCAAACTCCTGGGCTCAACCAATTCTCTCATCTTGGCCTTCTGAGTAGCTAGGACTACAGGTACATGCCACCAGTCAGTATTTTTATTTTTTATTTTTGTAGAGACAGGGTCTCACTACATTGCCCAGGCTGGTCTCAAACTCCTGAACTCTAGCAGTCTTCCTGCCTCGGCCTCCCAAAGTGCTGGGATCACAGGCATGAGCCACCATGCCTGGCCTATAGATGTGTTCATGTTATATTTTCCTGAAATATATGTAGTAGGCATCCCAATTTGCATTCCATCAGATATATGTTGAGCATGCATCAGGTTCTATTTAGGAGTTGCAAACATATGCCACCTGTGTTTTTCTGTTGCTCACATTCCAATGCAAGGGTTCTTAATGTTAAACTCCCTGAAAAGTTTGTGAATTTCTGTGTGTATATGTACTCTTGTTTTTTGTTTGGTTGTGTTGAGAGTTGGTGGGGGAGAGGGGAGGGCCCATAGGTTTTTATCAGATTCTCAAGGGGGTCTATTTAAGGACCACTGGTCTAATTAATAGGAGAGAAAGACACATAAACTAATCATTGTAATACAGTGAAATCAGTGCCATCACAAAGCACGATAAAAGACGAACAGATTCACCTTGAAGGATGAGTTCATTAATTCCTAAACATTTATTTATTGAGGAACTTGGATGCAGTAGTATCTGTTGTAGGTAATTTATACATTATTTGAAATACTTCATCCTTTTTACATATCTGTTAATACTAATGTTTTATAGACTGAGATACACAGGTGAGGAAAGTTTAATTAACTTGCTTCAAATCACATAGTAGATTCATATATGGGTCTATTTGATTGCAACATTCACTACCCCACTAGGGAGCCACTAAAGGGCTCATTGTGTCCAAGATTATGTTTGTGCTTTTAAACTTGGCAGTGACTTAATAAACTTGCTTTCACTTAAAAAATAAGTAAACTTGGCAGTGATGGAAATGGGCCTTTAAACTGCTTTTTGTGTTAATGGAATATCTATGAACTTAAATACTTGAACTAATTTTAATCAATTTGTCTATTATATATGCCAGACGGTGCTTTTATGTTTATTTATGTTTTCATTTCATTTGAAAGACCCTTCTAGCTTGCTGTTTCTGGACCAAAAAAAATGACGTCTATTATCAAGTTAACTACCCTTTCTGGGGTCCAAGAAGAATCTGCCCTTTGCTATCTTCTCCAAGTCGATGAGTTTAGATTTTTATTGGACTGTGGCTGGGATGAGCACTTTTCTATGGATATTATAGATTCCCTGAGGAAGTAAGTTACATTTCATAATTCTAGGTTTTTATTAAATCAACTTCTCTTTTCTGTACTGTAATACCATTTCAATGTAATAAATATTGCCTTTTTACACTAGTTTATAGCAAAAGGCTTAATTTTGCTTATGCCAAAAACCTATAGTGACCATTTTAACTTGTAGAGTTTTGATTGACTTATAAGCTTTGCTTGTTGAAATTCAGCAAAATCTTAAGCTAATGGATTTCAGTAGAAATTTTTGCATGCTAATTTTTGGAAAGAACAAGAATACATAAGAATTTGAGAAGAGGAAACATTTTCCATGTGAGAGTTCTGTGGTCAGATCACATTAGCTTACTTTTCTACATCTTTTGATGCTAAACATTGTGAACTGGTTCTCAGAATGACCATGAGATACTGATTCATCCAAAAAAAAATCATTTATGGGCTGGGCATGGTGGCTCGCGCCGGTAATCCCAGCACTTTAGGAGGCTGAGGTGGGCGGATCACTTGAGTTCAGGAGTTCGAGACCAGCCTGGCCAACATGGTGAAACCCCGACTCTACTAAAAATACAAAAATTAGCCAGGTATGGTGGTGTGCACCTATAGTCCCAGCTACTTGGGAGGCTGAGGAAGGAGAATTGCTTGAACCCAGGAGGCAGAGATTGTACTAAGCCTAGATCATACCATTACACTCCAGCCTGGGCGACAGAGCAAAACTCTGTCTCAAAAAAAAAAATCAATTATGTTTACAGTATTATACCAATTTTGCAAGAAAAGAGGACTTAAATATTTAAAAATCTTTAGAACTTGAAAAAAAAATCCAAACCATTTTATTAATTTATTGTGTTAATGAGAACATATGCTTCCCTGATTAATTGAAGTTTTACTATTCAATTAGCAAAACTGTTTGTGGTTACTGTGCGAAAACGCTGGGACAAAAATCCATTATAAGTGTGTGGTCATATAAATATCCTCTCCTTAATAATTTCTGAAATTCTTCTCTTTTTTTTGAGATGGAGTTTTGCTCCTTCCTGTTGCCCAAGCTGGAGTGCAATGGCATGCTTTCGGCTCACTGCAACTTCCACCTCCAGGGTTCAAGTGATTCTCTTGTCTCAGCCTCCCAAGTAGCTGAGATTATAGGCATGCACCACCCGCCCGGCTAATTTTTTGTATTTTTAGTAGAAACAGGGCTTCACCATGTTAGCCAGACTGGTCCCGTACTCACGACCTCAGGTAATCCGCCCACTTCGGCCTCCTAGGGTGCTGGGATTATAGCCATAAGCCACCATGCCCAGCCAATAATAATTTCTGAAATTCTAAGCTGAGTTCTTGAACTTAATAGTTTGCAACCGGGCGCAGTGGCTCACGCCTGTCATCCTAGCACTTTGGGAGGCTGAGGCGGGTGGATCACTTGAGGTCAGGAGTTCGAGACCAGCCTGACCAACATGGTGAAACCCCATCTCTAGTAAAATTACAAAAATTAGCTGCGCATGGTGGCGCATGCCTGTAATCCCAGCTACTCAGGAGGCTAAGGCAGGAGAATCACTTGAACCTGGGAAGCAGAGGTTGCAGTAAGCCAAGATTGCACCATTGCACTAGAGCCTGGGCAACAAGAGTGAAGCTCCATCTCAGAAAAAAAAAAAAAAGAAGTGTTAAGTGAACCTGGGCGCGGTGGCTCATGCTTGCAATCCCAGCACTTTGGGAGGTAAAGAACGGGGGATCACCTGAGGTCAGGAGTTTAAGACCAGCCTGGCCAACATGGTGAAAGCCTGTCTCTACTAAAAATACAAAAATTAGCCAGGCGTGGTGGTGGACACCTGCAATCCCAGCTACTCCAGAGGCTAAGGCAGGAGAATCACTTGAACTGGGCAGCTGAGGTCACGCCAGTGCACTCCAGCCTGGGCAACAGAGCGAGACTACATCTCCAAAAAAAAAAATATCATGCAGGATAGCTATTAAAAATCAACTTGCGGCCAGGCATGGTGGCTCACCCCTGTAATCCCAGCACTTTGGGAGGCTGAGGTGGGCAGATCACCTGAGGTTGGGAGTTTGAGACCACCCTGACCAACATAGAGAAACCCCATCTCTACCAAAGATACAAAATAAACTGGGTGTGGTGGCACATGCCTGTAATCCCAGCTACTCGGGAGGCTGAGGCAGGAGAATCGCTTGAACCCAGGAGGCAGAGGTTGTGATGAGCTGGAGGTCGCGCCATTGCACTCCAGCCTGGGCAACAAGAGCGAAACTCCATCTTAAAAAATATCAACTTATTTGTGGTGTCTACTGTTCTTTTTCATTTTTGTTCTTGTTTTTATTTTTAGGCAGGGTCTCACTCTGTCACTCAGACTGGAGTGCGGTTGCATGATATCATCAAGCTCAACCTCCTGTGCTCAAGTGATCCTCCCACCTTTGCCCCCCAAGTAGCTGGGACTACAGGCTCATGCCACCACACCTGTCTTTTTTTTTTTTTTTTTGTATTTTTTATAGACATGTTTTGCCATGTTGCCCAGGCTAATCTTGAACTCCTGAGCTCGAATGATTTGCCTGCCTTGGCCTCCCTAAGTGCTGGGATCACAGGTGTGCACCATCACACCTGGCCTTCTTTTCTGTTTAAAATGTGTCTACACACCATATATTTAAGTGTACCTTATACTACATTTTTTATAGCTATGCAGAGCACAGGTAGTAATAATTGAAATTCATAGGTAATCATAATTTTAGCTCTTAGTTTTGCTCTTCTGCCCCAGCATAGTCTTCAATCCAGAATTCCAGAATTGGGGAATAATTTTGAATATTCTGTCTTTACCCTTTGAAAAGATTCAAGTAGTCGTCCTTTGGATTGTGTTCTTGTAGGCACGTTCACCAGATTGATGCAGTACTGTTGTCTCACCCTGATCCTCTCCACCTTGGTGCCCTCCCATATGCTGTCGGAAAGTTGGGTCTGAACTGTGCTATCTATGCAACCATTCCTGTTTATAAAATGGGACAGATGTTCATGTATGATCTTTATCAGGTAATTTAAGCAATTAAAAAAATTTTGTTAGCACTCCTTCAGTGATAGTTTTTCACCTTTATTTGTGTTATTCTTTTAGTCTCGACACAATACGGAAGATTTTACACTCTTTACATTAGATGATGTGGATGCAGCCTTTGATAAAATACAGCAGCTAAAATTCTCTCAGATTGTGAATTTGAAAGGTAAAAAGAATTTCCAGTAGTAAGTACTTAGACGAATGGGGTTTAACTTGCTAGAAAATACTGAGGAGAATTCAGAGAGAAAATTATAGGCATTATGGTCTGAAGAATAAAAAAATTAGCACGTTCTGCCTTGATATAGAACTCTTAACTTCCATTTGAATTTTAAAATATTTCAGAATAAATGCCAACAAAATGTTAATAGCTCAGGCTTTTTCAAATTTAACTTGGGAAAGACTCATTTAGTGTTTACCGTGTATAATAAACAAAAGATAATTTGGCCATTTCCTCCTCCTCAGAGCTTACAGTTAGATTGAGGCGACAAAGTAGCTGAGATGGCTAAATGTAGTGATTGGGGTAAATGAAGTGCTATGGCAGCAGAGTAGATAATGAATTCTAGCATTGGACATTAAAAAGTTTATTATTGAATTAGGTCAGGAAGTCCTATATTAAGTCTATATTTATCATCTACAGAGAGAATTGTATTAGATATTTTCATAGAAATGAACCCTGGCATTGATAAAATAGTGCAATAATGGACTCTGAAGATTTAGCCCAGAAATAACAACAGTCTCAACAGTTTTGCTTCTAGTTAGTTTTTCTGTAAGATAAATTCTTTAGCACAATGAGATTTAAATTATTCTGTTAGTTTAGAGGTTAGCAAAAATGGAAACATTTGATAATTGTATATATAAAATACACATTAAAATTTGCTAGTTCATACTGAATAATTTAATAGTGTACTAGCTTTTAAATCTAATCTCTAGCCTTGTACTTATAAGCACAAATATCTCTACAAGAATACATAATAAAGTAACAAGAATGTTTGCCTCCAGTGAGGGAGTGGAGTAGCTGGGAGATAGGAGAATGAAGCCTGCTTTCACTATATGCATTTTCACTTTTGAATTTTGTGTTATTACATATACAGTATTACCTATTAAAATATTATCATTTAGAAATAAATAACCTTTCTTTAGGGTTGTAAAAGAAATCTGAGTATTGTTACCTTGTTGACATAGGTAAAGGACATGGCCTGTCTATCACACCTCTGCCAGCTGGTCATATGATAGGTGGAACAATATGGAAAATAGTCAAAGATGGAGAAGAAGAAATTGTTTATGCAGTTGACTTCAACCACAAGAGGGAGATGTAGGTATATCAAGACAAAAGCTAAAGGAAATGCAATTGGTATTATTTTATTCTTTGAAGGGAAAATAAGAAACACAGTTTTTGTTTTGGTTACCAGAAATTTAGGGCAACTTAAAAGCATCAAATAGGAATGTTTTCAAAATTAATTATTTGCATAGTAAGGGGGAAAAGTATGGTATAAGACATAAGAGATTTTAAAAATTTACACGTTAAGTATACACTCTACAAAACAGATACCTCCCTGGAGATGTTGCAAAGGAGATGAATTTTAAATATGAAATTATGTAAATAATAGCAGGTTCTCGACCTGCTATTTAACAAAACTTTGTGGATGGGTTGTTCTTTTGTTTTGTAATGTGATATGGTTTGGCTCTGTGTCCCCACCCAAATCTCATCTTGTAGCTCCCATAATTCCTACGTGTTGTGGGTGGGACCCAGTGGGAGATGATTGAATTATGGGGGCGGGTCTTTCCCATGCTGTTCTTGTGATAGTGAATGGGTTTCACGAGATCTGCTGGTTTTAAAAACGGGAGTTGCCCTGCACATAATGTAATTACCATCTAATATAACTGCCCTGAATGTTTAAAGTTAGTCCCTTTGAAAGGGAACTCAATGCTGGTTATGATTTTACACACTTCATGTGGCACTCAGAGCATTACTATACAATATTTTGGTGTTTAGTCTGTTACAGGCTTGTTTTGTTTTATCTGTACATTAAGTTCATAGCTATTTTGTGTTACATTACAGTAGTCTCAGAATCTTTATATTAAGAAATATTTAACACAAATAGACTGAATTTTAGACGCTTATAACCATAGATTAATGAGGAAAGGAAGATTATGTTGCAGGCTGAAAGAGTGAGGGTCGTGATAACTCAGTATACCACTGGAGCCTATATGAGTAAACAGCAAACTGTTCTCATAAATGCAGAATGTTGGCAAACTGACAAACTGTGTTTGTGACTAGGTACATCTGAAGCCTGTTAGCAGTAGTGCAAGTGCAAGTGTTGCTTGTGACTAGGTACATTTGAAGCCTGTTAGCAGTAATGTGAACCTGTGATCAATTAAGCAGCTGACCAATCATTACCTCCTCCTCCCTGGTCTTTCTACCCAATAAATATGAAGGGCTGTGGAAGCTTAAGGCGGCTGCCTTTGCTCACTAGAAACAGGAAGCTCTCTTCTTTCCTGGTCCCTTCCTTTAAAGTAGATACTTTTGTTTTAAGTTTTCATTTCTGCGTTCGTCCTCCTTCGTTCAGTCTCGTAGTAACCATGGCAAACTGTGGCATGGCTATTTGAGTAAATGGTATTGAAGGATTCAACCATTTGGGAAAAAATCAATTTGTGTCGTTTTAATTATATAACAAAAGAAATTTCAGATGGATTAGAACTAAATAGAAATGAAGCAATATTGGTGAGTCTGATCTCTGAATTGGAATAGACTTTGTAAGCATAAAAATAATGGACCAAGTTACAAAAGAAAAGTTTGATAGATTTGATGACATGCAGGTTCAAATGTCTGAAACAACGAATAAAAAAAAAATCAAAGTAGGAAAATATTTGCAGCAAGTTGCCCAAAAACTTGCAACATATATATAAGATCAAGTATTAATTTATTAATAAAAATATACCAGTTGCAAAATGGACAAAAGTTATAAAGTCAAAAAAGAGAAAGTTTAAATGATTTTTTTTGTTATACACCGTTAAAATTATTATTCTTATTTATATTTTTATGTATTTTTTTGAGACAGAGTCTCACTCTGTCGCCAAGGCTGGAGGCAAGTGGTGCGATCATGGCTCACTGTAGTCTCAACCTCCCAGCTTCAAGTGATCCTCCCATTTTAGCCTCCAAAGTAGCTAGGACTACAGGTGCGCTCTAACATGCCTGGCTGTTTTTGTATTTTTAGTAGAGATGAGGTTTTGCCGTGTTGCCCAGCCTAGTCTTGAACTACTGGGCTCAAGTGATCTGCCCACCTCTGTCTCCCAAAGTGTTGGGATTACAGGTGTGAGCCACTGCAGTAGTCAAAAATTATTTTTAAATGGTGATTTTCTTCTGGGAAGTATGTAGAATTGGTCAGTCTTTTTGGTTGAACTTTTCTGGGTAATGTTAAATCTTTCTGGAAAGCCTTTTAGCAGTACTATATATTACAGTAAATACATTTCTAGGAATGTGACCTAAAGAAACAATCAGAAATGCAATTGAAGCTTTTGTAAAAATGTTCTTTGAAAGATTATTATGGCAAAAATAAATGACCTAAATATCAGTAAAGGGAAGGGATCAAATACAGTGTAGACACAATAAAATGTTTTTATAACTGTTAAACATTTAGTTTACAAAAAAAGTTTATGTCATGAGTAAAAACCAGGATATAGAACTGAGTATATAGGAATGTATATGGGATATCAGCTTTGAAAAATACATATGTATATCAGTACCCTAAGACAGGGCGAAAAGAAAAAAAAAATGTGTGCATAGAAGAACTTATATGATTAGAAGGATGTACACCAAAATATTATGTCAGTTATCTCTGAGTAATGGTACTCTGGAAGATTTTTATTTTCTTCTTTATACTTGCTTGAAGTTACTAGATTTCTTATCAATGAGCGTGTCTACTTTTATAGTTAGAAGAGGGAACACCTTATAAATGAAGCTGCTTATTTTTTAAGTAAGAGAAGCTATTATTGTTTACTTGAAATGATATAAAATATTCCTCTTCTTAAAATTTCTTATAGCCATTTAAATGGATGTTCCCTGGAAATGCTAAGCAGGCCTTCCTTACTTATCACAGATTCATTCAATGCTACATATGTACAGCCTAGAAGAAAACAGAGAGATGAGCAGCTTCTGAGTACGTATTCTTTCATGTCCTTATTATTATTTTGTAACTTTTTGTATATTTAGGGAATATAAGTACAGGTTTCTTTGTTTTTTTTCATTTTTTTTTTTTGAGGCAGACTTTCACTCTTTTACCCAGGCTGGAATAAAGTGGTGCGATCTCGGCTCACTGCAACTTCCGCCTCCCGGGTTCAAGTGATTCTCGTGCCTCAGCCTCCCGAGTAGCTGGGATTACAGGTTTACACCACCATGCCCAGCTAATTTTTGTATTTTTAGTGGAGACAAGGTTTCTCCATGTTGGCCAGGCTGGTCTCAAACCTCTGACCTCAGGTGATCCACGTGCCTTGGCCTCCCAAAGTGCTGGGATGACAGGCATGAGCCACTGCACCTGGCCACAAGTACAGGTTTCTTAACGCATATATTGCACAGTGCTGAAATCTAGCCTTTTACTGTATCTGTCCCCAGAATCGTGAATGTTGTACCCAATGTATAATGTCCTTTTTGAGTAGCCGTGGAAATGCTTGATAGTGGGAATGACTGTATTCTGTATTCTGTTTAACACTTTTCTTGGTCATAAGAGATTGGTTAACTTTAGTATTTTTGAAAAAAATATTATGTGACCATCAGTTTTTGTATAAGAAGAAACTTAGCTGGTTTGAATTTAACTTTTGTGGAAGAGTGTAAAGATTGGCTTCTTTTTGCCAGTCAGTACATAGCTAGCTATCCCTGGCACTCACTGGCATATGTCTATATATAAAGACCTCATACAAATCTATTAGAAAAATATACTCTAGAAGAAAAATGAACAAAGAGATAAGTGGATAAATGAGGGCACAAAGAGTCCAGTAATTTTGGGTGTTTTACACTCTAATATAGTAGGCCATTGCTGCTTGCTTCATCTTACATTGTTTTTTTTTTTTTTTTCTGAGGTGGTGTCTTGCTCTGTCACCCAGGATGAAGTGCAGTGGCACACTCGGCTCACTGCAACCTCTGCCTCCTGGGTTGAAGTGATTCTTCTGCCTCAGCTTCCAGAGTAGCTGGGATTACAGGCATGTGCCACCATGCCCAGCTAATTTTTGTATTTTTAGTGGAGCTGGGGTTTTGCCATGTTAGCCAGGCTGGTCTTGAACTCCTGACCTCAGGTGATCCTCCCACCTCAGCCTCCCAAAGTGTTGGGATTACAGGTGTAAGCCGCTGCACCCGGCCTTATATTCTTTTTAAATAAACTATATGGGATTTCAGCAGGGAAAATTGGATTCCATTTTTAAACATGTTTTCAACCATTGTTTTTAGTTCATCTACTTTAAAAGTATAACTATTAATAATATACTGTGTTGCACCAATTTTAAGAAGCTCAAGCCAGACACTGTGGTTCATGCCTGACATTGTGGTCAATGGTCAACACTTTGGGAGGCTGAGGCAAGAGGATGGCTTGAAGCTAGGAGTTCAAGACCAGCCTGGGTAACACAGTGAGACCTCATCTCTTTTTTTTTTTTTTTTTTTTTTTGAGACAGAGTCTCGCCGTGTCGCCCAGGCTGGAGTGCAGTGGTGTGATCTTGGTTCACTGCAAGCTCTGCTTCCTGGGTTCATGCCATTCTCATGCGTCAGCCTCCAGAGTAGCTGGGACTACAGGCACCTGCCACCACGTCCAGCTAATTTTTTCTATTTTTTAGTAGAGACGGGGTTTCACCATGTTAGCCAGGATGGTTTTGATCTCCTGACCTTGTGATCTGCCCTCCTCGGCCTCCCAAAGTGCTGGGATTACAGGGGTGAGCCACTGCGCCTGGCCTTTTTTTTTTTGAGATGTAGTCTTGCTCTGTCACCAGGCTGGAGTGCAGTGGCGCGATCTTGGCTCATTGCAACCTCTGCCTCCTGGGTTTGAGCGATTCTCCTGCCTCAGCCTCCCGAGTAGCTAGGATTACAGGTGTGCGCAACCACGCCCGGCTAATTTTTTGTATTTTTAGTAGAGACGGGATTTCACCATGTTGGCCAGGATGGTCTCGATCTCTTGATCTCGTGATCTGCTTGCCTTGGCCTCCCAAAGTGCTGGGGATTATAGGTGTGGGCCACCATGCCCGGCCAAGACCCCCATCTCTACCAAAAAAAAAAAAATTTTTTTTGCCAGGCATGGTGGTACAGGCCCGTAGTTCCAGCTGCTTGGGAGGCTGGGGTGGGAGGATTGCTTGAGGCCAGGAGGTTGAGGCTGCAGTGAGCTATGACCACACCACTGCACTCCAGCCTGGGTGACAGAGTGAGACTCTGTCTCAACACACAAACAAACTAAAAAACAGAAAAAGGAGCAGCTCTTTAATTCTTATTTTTGCTAGAGTTCAGTTTTACGACATATTTCCAAGGGGACTTTCATCTAGAGCAAGGAAATCCATAAAGATACACTTGTTGAGAGGGAATATGATCTATATTTTATTCTATAGGCATACACGCATACGAACTATGTGTCATACATAGTTGGCCCTTTGTAGCTGCTGTTCCACATCTGAGGATTCAACGAACTGTGGATTGAAAATATTTGAAAAAACAATAAAAGAAGATAATGCAATAATTTAAAAAATATAAGTAAAAAAAATACAATGTAACAACCATTTACATAACATTTACATTGTATTAGGTATTATAAGCAATAGAGATGATTTAAAGTACATAGGAGGATGTATGTAGGTTGTATGCAGATATATTTTTTTTTTGAGACAAAGTCTTTCTCTATTGTACATGCTAGAGTGTAGTGGCACATTCACGACTCTCTGCAGCCTCAAACTCCTGGGCTCAAGCACCTCCCTCTAGCTTCCCACATAGCTAAGACCACAGGCATGTGCCACCATGCCCAGCTAATTTTTATATTTTTATAGAGATGTGATCTCCCTATGTTGTCCAGGCTGGTCTTGAACTCCTGGACTCAAGCCATCCTCCTGCCTTGACCTCCCAAAGTGCTGGGATTACAGGTGTGAGCCATTGCGCCTGGCCACCATTTTATATGAGGGACTTGGGGCATCTGATGGTTTTGGTATTCGTGGGGGTCCTGGAGCCAGTACCCATGGATACTGAGGGATGGCTGTATATATAATTGTGCGAGTGTATATATATGTATGTACATAAATTTGGGACAAAGTTCATTGGGGTGGATAGGCGAGACTGGGGTAGCCCAGAAACACCAGGCTGGTTACATTTGGCCTAGCCAAACAATTTTCTCAGTGATACACACACCATTTTCCATGTGTATTATAATGTATAGAGTTTTGAGGACTACTGATTTATAATTTTTCAATGAAAAAAGATTGAGAGTTAATGACACTGAATTTCTGAAGAGATAGTCAACAGAATCAAAAGCAGTTGTAATGACCTGAACAAAATTCCTTATTTTGTACCTGGCCTAGTAGTTGCTTATTTGTAAATTACAGTCTTTCTAATAAAAACACAGAGAGAAAATTATCTGTAATTTTGTAGCATAGTATTGTTATGTTCTATAGGGATTTTACATTCTTGTTTTCTAGCAAATGTCCTGGAAACACTTCGAGGTGATGGAAATGTGTTAATAGCAGTGGACACAGCAGGCAGAGTTTTGGAACTTGCTCAACTTCTTGATCAGATTTGGAGGACTAAAGATGCAGGACTGGGTGTTTACTCATTGGCACTCCTAAATAATGTCAGTTACAATGTGGTAGAGTTTTCTAAATCCCAGGTTTGTTCTCATGTTGTCACTTGTAATAAAGAAGTTTGCTACAGTGATTGGGTCTGTGGAAGTGGGTGTCTTCATTGTTTTTTGGATTTTATTTTTCCCTTGAAGAGATTGTTAGTAATGATGATAACTTGCCATTAACCATTTACTGTTCTGTGTGCTTTAAATGTATTATTTCATTTAATCTGTATTTATTCTACTAAGTAGTTTCCCTTTTATCCCTGTTTTAAAGATTAGGCAAATTGCTTCTCTTCTAACTCTTTAGTATCCCAGTCTGTAAAATGGGGACAAAAATAGAACCTACCTCATAGCATATACATGTTAGAATTCATTGTTCTTTCTTTTAAATAAGCTTTTTGCCTTGAAATAGCAATCTCTGGGAGTAAGATTTTCATTTAGAACATATACCTTGCCTTTTCAAAAAGATTTAAGGTGATTTATACGTGAAATATAATGTAAAATTGGGTTTTTTTGGGATGAAAACTAGGGTGGGATAATCTAATGGGAAATGGAAGCAGAAAATAAGCTGCTTGTCAAAACATTACAAATTTAAGCAACCAGTGGGGGTAAAAGATAGAACTTGGATTCCTTGACTATTAGAGAATATACTGAAGTTATAGGATTTCTAATTCTTGTCATCTTTCCCCCCACATTAGGTAGAATGGATGAGTGATAAATTGATGAGATGTTTTGAAGACAAAAGAAATAATCCATTTCAGTTTCGCCATCTCTCTTTATGTCATGGTCTTTCTGACTTGGCCCGAGTACCTAGCCCTAAAGTTGTACTTGCCAGCCAACCTGACCTGGAATGTGGATTTTCAAGGGATCTCTTTATTCAGTGGTGTCAGGATCCTAAAAACTCAATCATTCTAACTTACAGAACTACTCCTGGGACTTTAGCACGTTTCCTAATTGATAATCCTTCTGAAAAAATTACAGAAATAGAGGTAAGCACTTGTATGTGAACTTTATCTTAAGACTGTTTGGGGGATACATTGTGCGTGATGTATAAAAAATAGTGACCAAAAATAAAACTTGAAGTGGTTTTAGGATTTTGATCAGAATTACTCTTGAGAGCCAGGAGTGATGGTGTGTGCTGTAGTACCAGCTACTCGGGAGGCTGAGGTGGAAGGATCACTTGAGCCCAGGAATCTGAGGTCAGCCTGGGCAACATGCCAAGACCTACCCCCCATCTCTTAAAAAAAAAAAATTACTGTAGAAGAGAGCCTTTAACAGCACAAATTTCAGAGTTCCTTAACTGGAGGTTCTCATTTTTTTTGAGATGGGGTCTTGCTTTGTTACCCAGTCTAGAGTGCAGTGGTGCTGTCATAGTTCCATGCAGCCTCAAACTCCTGGGCTTAAAGGATCCTCCTCCCTCAGCCTCCCAAGTAGCTGGAACCACAGACGTGTGCCACCAGGCCTGGCTATTTTTTTATTTTTATTTTTTGTAGAGACGTCTCATTGTATTGCTGTGGGTGGTCTCAAAAGAAGTTCTCATTCTTAAACTTTTCCTTGGTACCCTCTAGTTTACCCAGAGGGTAAGCATATACAGTGTTTTCTCCGTCTCTGAAAGGTTCCTTTCCTGTCTCTTGCTTAATTTAAATCAGACTCTTTCCTAAAGACGTTCTTTATCCTGTAGCCTCCAGAAGTAATTACTCTTTCTTTCAGTGTTGCATGTACTTTGAATGGAGTACATGTCTTCCTTGTTCTGTATTGCAGCTTCCTAGCTATTTATCTTCCATTTGCAGTTTTTGCCTTCAGACCTGCTGATATGCTGACCCCTCCTTGTTTCTGACATTTAATGATCTCTTGGTCATTCTGTAACTCATTCACCATTTGACCCTGATTCACAGTCTTCCTGTCCACTTGTATTCAGGACTTTATTCTCATTGACTTTAGCATCCATGTGTATGATCTGTCCAATTCTTCTCAGTTACTTGACACCTTATTTCTTAATCTTTTCCTTCATCTTACCTCAGACATCCATTCCTGCTGTCATGCTATCTGTTCCTGTGGTCATGCCTGTAACCTTCTTTTGGCCGAACAGTCTCCAAGCATCTCATTCTGAATTTACAGCTGACTTTCCCTGTTATTCTCATGACAACAGCTCTTCGGTTCCATTGGGACTTTCAGTTCACGAACCTCACCTCTATACTGTCTGTCATCCTTCCAGCCTTAAACTCAGTGGTTCACAATTAATCAAAATTTTGCAAATACCTTTAACTCTCTTACACTTCTGTTTTAGTCGCCTGGAAAGGCTTTGACCTTAGTTAAACCATTTGCTTGGTGCGTGCCTGTACTTAAGCCGCTTTATGTTTCTGAAGTTAAACACTACAGTGTAGACAGATTTGTTTTCACATGCATAACTTCACATCTCAGAAGGGGACCCTACACCAGTACTCAGCATTCGGTAGGATGTTCCCGTTCTCACTGTAAGGCAATTTTATATCTTCTTTCTCCTCAAAGATCCTACAGCTCACTCTCAGCCTTCATTCATAGCACATGATCTTGTCTCAAACTTAACATAGAAATGGAAGCAGTGAGTCAGGAATTCCTTTATCTTTCCACCACTAAATATACTAACTTGATCTGCATCTGCATTTGCTGCCTTATCTCCTGTTATAGGAACAAGACAATTAGCTCAATGACTAGTATACCCAAAGATCGTTTGCTTAATAACCAGTGCATCAGTTCTATCGATTTTTCAAAACTAGTATATCATTAAAGTTTGTAGCATTTGATATAGTGGGATGGTTAATAACTGCCAGAGTTGCAAAAGTGTAGGTGACTAAACCTTAACGTAAAGCTGTAACATAAAGCAGTATCATAAAGCTGCTTCTCATTTTGTCTTTGTAGCACTCATGTAATTATTTAATTAGAGATAGACTCTCGCTGTGTCACCCAGCCTGGAGTGCAGTGGCACCATCATAGCTCACTGTAACCTCGAACTCCTAGGCTCAGGCTGTCCCTCCCCCTCCCCCTAACCCACTCCACCTTGCAAAGTGCTGGAATTATACATGAACCACCGCACCTGGCCCTTAGCAGTCATTTTAAGGAAAGTTTAGTTTGTTAAAAGCTATGTGGTAGGGATATCTGTCTTCCAACTCTACTTAAGAAAAGCATAACATCAGTAACTAAAATCTGAGATATATGTACTATAATTATAGAATTGTTGAGCCAGGATTCTGAGCAAGCATAGCAAAGTAAAATGGTGTCTTTGGGGTTATTTAGTAGCTTGGAAATACAAGGTTAAAAGAACTAAGAAATACTTGAAACAATTTCATCAGATAGGAAATACTGAATTTGAAAATTTTAATTACTAGAAATTAAATTGGGTCTAATAAATCATTTGAGGAATTAGTAAAAGAAAAATGGTTTAAGTTTGGGAAAAAAGATAGACGGTGATGTTCAGAAGCATGCTAAAGAAATGAAAAACAGCCAAAACATCAAATGTTAAGTTTTTGATCTTTTTAATAACTCATGCTCATGCTCAGGGACCTTTTCTTGCTCACCTTCTTAGTGATAGTTCCTTTGCAGTTATCCCTCCCATCTTCATTATCTAGCAGTTTCCCCTCTACTTGATCACATCCAAAACAATTTTTATTCTTCCCCTACTCCCAATACTATTCTTCTGTCTTATCTCAGAGAATGCAGCACTTCCCACATATTCAAGCCAAAAATCTGAAGTTTAAAAAATGTTCACTGAAGTATAATATATACTGAAATCTACGTTAAGTGTATAGCATGATGAATTTTTACAAATTGAATGCACCTGTCTAGTCTGTACCCTGATCGAGAAATAGAATATTTCTATAGCGTGTTGGGCAGAGCCAACTAAGGTAAAAAATAGAAATGTAAAAAAAGAAATAGGGGACTGAGTGTGGTGGCTCACGCCTGTAATCCCAGCAGTTTGGGAGGCAGAGGCGGGCAGATCACGAGGTCAGGAGTTTGAGACCAGCCTGGCCAACAGAGTGAAACCCCGTCTCTACTAAAAATACAAAAAATTAGCCAGGCATGGTGGCAGGCGCCTGTAATCCCAGCTACTCGGGAGGCTGAGGCAGGGGAATTGCTTGAACCTGAGAGGTGGAGGTTGCAGTGAGCCAAGATTGCACCACTGCACTCCAGCGTGGGTGACAAAGCGAGACTCCATCTCAAAAAACAATAAAAAACACATACAGTTCACTGTCTTAACCATTTTTATGTGTACAGTACAGTAGCGTTAACTATATGTACATTGTTGTATGACAGATCTCTAAAACTTTTTCATGTAGCAAAACTGAAACTCTGTACCGATTGGATAACAACTCCCAGAGAGATCTTTTAAACATTCATCATTTCATGTCATTCACTTGCTTAAATGGCTCCAAAGCCTTCATTCTTCTCTTTCAATAACATCCATACTACTTACGCAGGCTTCTTAGATCCTATATGATCTAATCCCCACTTACCTTTTGACCTTAGCTTATTCCACTTTCTCTGTGCCCTACAGTGCATCAGGATCTTTGCACTAGCTGGTCTTCTGCCTATAGTGTTCTTTCCTGGCTTTGTGTGTGGCTGGCTCCTGGTCATTTAGGTCTCAGGTTAAACCTGAGGCCTACCCTCTCAGGTAGGCCTTTGACTACAGATTTAAAATACCTGCCTGGTTTAGCTGCCCATCACCTTACTTGAATTATTTTTCCTAGCACTCGTCACCATCTGATGTATTCCTTGTTTGTTGTCTTCCTCTTCCCACCATCAACTAGAATTTGAATTCCATGAGAAAAAGGCCCTTGTTTTTCGGTATCTTTAGCACCCAGAACAGTGCCTGACATGTTGGAGGCCCTCAGTAAGAGCATTGGTTGAATTCATGAATGATCAAAAAAGTGAATATGGAATAAACCAGATTTCTGATTGTGTTAGACAAGAAAAGTTTACCAAGTATGGTATTTTTTCATCTCTATCTAATGCCCTTCTAAGTCAAGTCTTATTCATTTAGAAAGAGCAAAAATGAACAACGAATAAGGATTCATAGGTTGGAGTAGATTTGGATCAGAAAAAGGAGTAACTTGGAGGTAATACGGTGAAGGAGTAGGAAGAAAAATATTTTAGAGTTGGTTATTCTAGAAATCTGTTTCTAAATAAACTATTAATCTTATATATTTTAAATGAAAAATAAGATAGAAAAATTTGTTATAGCAACAGGCATAAACTAAATCACAGAGGTAAAGACTTTGTTAAAGATTATTGGTGGGTCAAAGGCATCTGTGTAGGTTGCTAACTGTTTTAAAAAAAAACCCACTATTTTCTGAATGAAACTTATTTTCAAATAAGTTATTAGGCAAATGTGAGATGCCAGATATAAACATGTATTTACTTTTTTATTTTAACTTCTTATTTTTTTGAGACAGGGTCATGTCATTCCCTGTCACCCAGGCTGGAATGCAGTTGCCTGATCATAGCTTACTGCAGTCTTGAACTCTTAGGCTCAAGCGTGCCTCCTGCTTAAGCCTCCCAAGTAGTTAGCACTGCAGGCATGTGCCGCCATGCCCAGCTAATTAAAAACATTTTTTATAGAGATGGGAACTTGCTGTGTTGCCCAAGCTGGTCTTGAACTACTGGCCTCGAATAGTTCTCCCACCTTGGCCTCCCAAAGTGCAGGGATTACAGGTGTGAGCCACTGCTCCTGGCCTTAAACATGTAAATCACCCATTTATTTTAGACATGAAAATAATCTGATTTTGGTTTAATTTTTTTGTTGTTACTTGTCTCCCCTCCCCTTACCCCACTGGGCAGCCCCTGAACTAGAATAGTCTCAGAAAGATTCCCTTTTTTTCATTACTTTTAATTTTGAAAAAATTTCATACAGGAAAGTTACAAAATATTATACCCAGATTCCCCAATTGTCAACATTTTACTGGATTTGCTTTATCACTTATATACACATGACAAAATATTACTTTTTCTGAACCATTTGAAGAAAAATTACAAATATTTCATCATTATCTCTAAATATTGCCAGTGTGTATTACCTGAAAACAAGGGCAATCTCCAGCAAAACCATGTTACATCCATTGAAATCAGGAAATCAACATCGATACCATCCTACCATTTCATCCACTGACCCCATTCAGCATTCACCTTTTACCGATGACCACGTTGTCCTTTATAATTACCCTTTCCTTTTTTGTCCAGGTTCCCATCCGTGACTACATACTGCATTTAATTGTCATAACTATTGACATTTTTGAAGCATATATATTCTGGAATTTTTTTTTCTTATTGATATACTAATATCTGGTTTTGTTTTGTTTTTTTTTGAAGAGAGATGGGAGCAAGGTGTGGTGGTATGTGGCTATAGTCCCAGCTATTGAGGCAAGAGGATTGCTTGAGCCTGGGAGTTTGAGGCAAGCCTGGGCAATATAACAAGGCCTTATCTCAAAAAAAATACGTGTGTGTGTGTGTGTGTGTGTGTGTGTGTGTATGTGTATATATATAGTGAGAGAGAGAGTGCGCGAGAGAAAGAGATGGGACCAAATTGTCACATATTTCACATATCGTGAGACTTGTATTTTCACTTGAGTCCTTCTTGAACAATGTAAGAAGATATAGATCTACCTTACATAGTACCTGGTATATTATAAACATTTAAATGTTTTTGAATAAATAAATGAATGCTTTTTAGTAATTTTATAATAGTACATTGTATATGTGTACTGTGATTATTTAATCTAGTGGTTCTCAAAAGTGTGGTTTGAGGATCCCTGGGAGTCCCTGAGACCCTTTCAGGGAGTCCACAAGGCCAAAGCTATTTTTTATAATACTGGTAAGATGATATATGCCTTTTCACTGTGCCTACATTTATACTGATGAGTAAGATCAGTGGTGCATAAAGTCCTTACACTTTGGCCTAAAACTCCACTAGTAGTCACTGCATTTTTCACCACCCTACACTTGTCATTTAAAAACAAAAACAAAAAAAAAGGCTAGTTTCACTTAAGAATGTCCTTCAGAGGCTGGGCGTGGTGGCTTATGCCTATTCCCAACACTTCAGGAGGCTAAGGTAGGAGGATCACCTGAGGCCAGGAGCTTCAGACCAGCCTGGGCAATATAGCAAGACTGCCTCTACAAAGTATAAAGGTATATTAAACAAAAGAAATTTGAAAGAGAATATCTTTGAGGGGCCAGACATACTGACTCATGCTTGTAATCCCAGAACTTTGGGAGGCTGAGGTGAGAGGATTGTTTGAGGCCAGGAGTTTGAGACCAGTCTGGGCAGCATAGTGAGACCCTATCTCTATAAAAAAGAAAAAAAATGTCCTTGAGGGAATAGTAAAAGTTACTAATATTACTAAGTTCTTTTAGTAAAAGTTTCTTGGTTTTTTTGAGATGAATCTTGCTCTGTCGCCCAGGCTGGAGTGCAGTGGTATGATCTCAGCTCACTGTAACCTCTGCCTCCCGGGTTCAAGCGATTCTTCTGCCTCAGCCTCCTGAGTAGCTAGGACTACAGGTGTGTGCCACCACGCCTGGCTAATTTTTTTGTATTTTTAGTAGACATAGGGTTTCACTGGGTTAGCCAGAATGGTCTTGATCTCCTGACCTTGTGATCCATCTGCCTCAGCATCCCAAAGTGCTGGGATCACAGGCATGAGCCATTGCACCTGGCCTAGTAAAAGATTTTTTAAAAGCTGGGTGACAAGATAGGAAGTATTAATAAAGAACTTGCATTGTGTACTAAAAGTACAATGACTGTCTCCAAGAAAAACACTTGTATGTTTATTTGAGTCGTGAGTTAAACTAGCCACTTTTTTCTGGGAACACTTTTTTTGTTTGTTTGTTTTTGTTTTTTGTTTTTGAGATGGAGCCTCGCTCTGTCGCCAGGCTGGAGTGCAGTGGCGTGATCTTGACTCACTGCAACCTCCACTTCCCGGGTTCAAGTGATTCTTCTGCCTCAGCCTCCCAAATAGCTGGGAGTACAGGTGTGCATCACCATGCCCAGCTAATTATTTTTTTTCATATTTTTAGTAGACGTGGGGTTTCACTGTGTTGGCCAGGCTGGTCCCGAACTCCTGATCTCAGGTGATCCACCCGCCTTGGCCTTCCAAAGTGTTGGGATTACAGGTGTGAGCCAGTGCACCCGGCCCTGTTTTGTGTGTGTGTGTGGTTTTTTTTTTTGAGTTTGGGTCTCTGTTGCCTAGGTTGGAGTACAGAGGCACAGTCATGGTTCACCACATCCTTGAACTTCTGGGTTCGTGTGACCCTCCTGCCTCAGCCTTTCTACCAGCTAGGACTATGGGTGTGTTTCATCACATCTGGCTAATTTTTTATTCTTTTTTGTAGAGACTGGGTCTTGCTATGTTGCCCATAGTGGTCTCGAACTGGCCTCAAGCAATTCGTCTCACCTCCGACTCCCAAAGTGCTAGAATTATAGGCATGAACCACTGTGCCCAGTCTGGAACACCATTTTTATGTGAAATAATGACAGGGTCATTCAGATTTGGGTGTTTGGCAGACATTTTCTTGGAAATTAATACATTGAGCCTGTCACTCTAAAGAAAACAATTGACAGCATTTGGTGGCTTAAATCTGATAAAATTCTAACTTTCAAATGAAAATTTAGAATTTTGGAAAACTTATACCCAGCACTGTGAGATTGACAACTTAAACTGAAAAGACTTCTGATAAGATTGGTGGTGATATTTGCAAATGTGATTTTAAAAATATTGTCAACATTTGTAAGATCTGGATAACCTGGTGAACTAGTATATTCTAAATAACCAATTAAGTATGTGACAAAATAATGCACAAATTAAAAGATCCATTCAAAATTTAAGGTACAGACTGGGCACCGTGGCTCACGCCTGTAATCCCAGCACTTTGGGAGGCTAAGACAGGAGGATGGCCTCAGTCTAGGAGTTCAAGACTAGTCTGGATAACATAGTGAGACTTTGTCTCTACAAAAAATAAAAAATTAGCTGGGCATGGTGGTGCACATCTGTGGTTCCAGCTATTCAGGAGGCTGGGAGGTTGAAGGGTTGCTTGAACCCGGAAGTTCGAGGCTGCAGTGAGCAGTGATCATGCCACTGCACTCATCATAGGCAACAGAGCAAGACCCTGTCTCAAAATGAAGAAAAAACCCACAGAGTGTAAGATACATAAAAAAAAAATTTAATGTAACAGAGTACAAAAAGTCTATCCGTATGGTTTCAGGTTCTGCATTAAAACTAACCTTTAAGAAACTACCACTTTCTGAGTTTTAATGTAGTATCGAAGAATAATATCCATGAAAGGACTATTTACATATTTTTCCCTTTCCAACTATACGTGTGTGTAAGCCTGGATTTTCTTCGTATACTTTAACCAAAACAGCATATTGCAAGAGAGTGAATGGAGAAGCAAATGTGAGAATCCAGCTGTCTTCTGTTGAGCTAGACGTTAAAGAGATTTGAAAAAATATAGAATAATGCTATTGGCCGGGTGCAGTGGCCCATGCCTGTAATCCCAGCACTTTGGGGGGCTGAGGAGAGCAGATTGCTTGACTCCAGGAGTTTGAGACCAGCTTGGGCAACATGGCAAGACCCGGTCTCTACAAAAAAATACAAAAATTAGCTGGGAGTGGTGGTGCGTGCTTGTAGTAGTCCCAGCTACTCAGAAGGCTGAGGTGGGAGGATCGCTTGAGGCTGGAAGATTGAGCTGCAGTGAGCTATAATTGCACCACTGCACTCCAGCCTGGGCAATGGAGCAAGACCCTGTCTCAAAAAAATAAAATAATGCCGTTCTTCACACTATCTTTTTTTGCTTTGGAAAATGTAATTATTTTTTGTAAAAATTTGTTAATGTTGGCATGTGGTTTTATCATTATTTATTTTGTTTTTGAGACAGAGTTTCACTCTTGTTGCCCAGGCTGAAGTGCAATGGTGCGATCTCGGCTCACTGCAGCCTCCATCTCCCAGGTTCAAGTGATTATCCTGCCTCAGCCTCCCTAGTAGCTGAGATTACAGGCATGTGCCATCACGCCTGGCTAATTTTGTACTTTTAGTAGAGATGTGCTTTCTCCATATTGATCAGGCTTGTCTCGAATTCCCGACCTTAGGTGATCCACCCGCCTCGGCCTCCCAAAGTGCTGGGATTACAGGCATGAGCCACCGTGCCTGGCCTATTACTATTATTAATTAATTTATTCTTGAGCTGGAGTCTCACTCTGTTGTCCAAGCTGGAATGCAATGGTACGATCGTGGCTCACTGCAGTTTCCGCCTCCCAGGTTCCAGCGGTTCTCCTGCCTCAGCTTCCTGGGTAGCTAGGATTATACGCATGTGCCACCATGCCCGGCTACTTTGTGTATTTGTAGTAGAGACAGGGTTTCACCATGTCGGCCAGGCTGGACTCGAACTCCTGACCTTAGGTGGTCTGCCTGCCTCAACCTCCCAAAGTGCTAGGATTACAGGTATAAGCCACCATGCCCGGCTGGTTTTATTATTTTTTAATGAACATAAATATTTTAAAAATTGCTCAGTTTTAATTTCTGATAAGGTAGACATTCAGAAATAGAACCCACAAAAACAAAAAGCTCTTTGGAGTTCTCTAATTTTTAGGAGTCTTAGGTAGTCCTGAGATAAATATATGAGAACTACTGATTTAATCATTCCATTTTGATGGATTTTAAAATTTTGTCCAGTTTTTTACTATTATAAACATTGCTGCAATATACTGATGTACTTTTTTTTTTTACACATTTGTGATTGTTTCAGTAGGATAAATTCCTAGAAGTAGAAATACTGTGTCAAATGATAAATTTTTATTTTTAGATGTTAGCAAATTGCCTTTTAACATAGTTGCACTAATTTTCCCACAGACAATGGAAGAAGGTGCTCTTTTCCCATGTATGGCATTGCCAATCTCATAGATGAAAACAATTATGTTTTTTATATTTTGTACTTTTCAGAAATTAGTAAAGTTAAGGGTCTTTTCATGGCCAGTAGTTATGTGTCTTTCTTATTTTGTAAATTGCCTTTCTAAGTATCTTGTCCTTTTTCATGTGTTGATCATCCTTTTCTTAACTCATTTGGAAGAGCTCTTAGGAAAAAATAGTTTTTGTTGGTCACAGTGCTAAAGATATTTTTCTGTTTCTTTTTTGTTTTTCTTTACAGTTTCTTATTTTATGAGGTTTAAAATGTCAAAGGGAGATTTTCTTCATTCATGTTGCTGCATTTATTTGTTTCTTGTTATGGCTTTTGGGCCTCACCTACTCCAAATTATAAAAATGCTTATCTGTATTTTCTTTTCCTGATTGGGGATTTTTAACCAGTTTGATTGATTGATCGATTGAGACCGGGTCTTGCTCTGTCAGACTCAAGTGATCCTCAGTCTCAGCCGCCTGAGTAGCTGGGACTACAGGTGCGTGCTACCACTCCTGGCTTTTTTTTTTTTTTTTTTTTTTTGTGGAGACGAAGTCTCATTATGTTGCCCAGGCTAGTCTCAAACTCAAGTGATTTTCCTGCCTCGCAAAGTGGTAGGATTATAGGTGTGAGCCATCGTGCCCAGCCTCCCAGCTAATTTTTAAATTATTCCTAGAGACAGTCAACCTATGTTGCCCAGGCTGGTCTTGAACTCCTGACCTCAAGCAGTCCTCCCACCTTGGCCTCCCAAAGTGCTGGGATTATAGGTGTGAGCTACTGTGCCTGACCAACCAGTTTGATGTAAATTAAACCCATTCTAGATGATGTGTGACAGCTCAATTTTAATACTAATCTAAGTAGGACCTATAATTGCATGTAATGGAAACTTGATTAATTTCAGAGGAAAAACATCAGTTTAAAGATGACAGAGCAATTTAGAGATGCGGTGTATCTCATATCCCACTGCTTTAACCCCCTAATATTAACATTTCCTTTCATCTGTTACTTTTTTTTAGTTGAGGAAACGTGTGAAGCTTGAAGGGAAAGAACTTGAGGAATACTTGGAAAAAGAGAAACTAAAGAAAGAAGCTGCCAAAAAGCTTGAGCAGTCAAAAGAGTGAGTCATTTTCAGACGGATTACAAACTTATAGATGCAATTTAAGAAGAGTGTGTCTTTGACTTAAATGTTTCATTAAAAATATTTTTAAGTTTTCATAAGACTTAATTTTGTTACAGACATCTTTCAAATGTCTAGAATACCAGATCCTGTCAGTGCTAATATTATTATGCATTTATTTGTTATGTTTTATAAAATGTCAGTCCAATAATATTGAATGTTATTCCAGTCATGCTTCACTTAATGATGGGGACACCTTCTGAGAAAAGTGTTGTTAGGGGATTTAGTCATTATGCAAACATTAGGAAAAATGTTTACACAAACCTTGATGGTATAGCCTACTGTGTGTCCAGGGTCTATGATATGGCCCATTGTTCCTAGGGTACAAACCCGTACAGCATGTTACTGTACTGAATACTGTAGGCCATTGTAACACAATGTTAAGTATTTGTTTATCTAAATGTATCTAAACATAGAAAAGGTACAGTAATCTTATGGGACCTCTGTTGTATACGTGGTCCATTGTTGTTGACCGACATAACTGTATATTATCATTTGAGTTAACATTGAATTATTAATATTGAGGATTGATTCAGTAATAAATAGATAAATATTAATTTAAAATATCTTTGAAACTTTATGACCTCGATCTATTCTAAAATCCTCCTAGGGCAGATATAGATTCCAGTGATGAGAGTGACATTGAGGAAGATATTGACCAGCCATCAGCTCATAAGACGAAGCATGACTTGATGATGAAAGGTGAAGGCAGTCGTAAAGGAAGTTTTTTCAAACAGGCAAAAAAGTCCTATCCTATGTTTCCTGCCCCAGAAGAAAGAATTAAATGGGATGAATATGGAGAGATTATCAAGTATGTGAGCAAAACAAACTTTTCTCTCTTGCGAATTGGAGGTATTAACTGTGTTATCATTTTTCAGTTCATGAATTTGATCTTTCTAGTCACATGTACGTGGTTAGCTTCTGAGTACCTCAGACTGAAGACACAGAAGACTTGTAACTTGAAACATAAAAATAGAGATGCTGAGAAACAGAGAATATTAGGAGAAAACTGGCAGTTTTATGACTTAGTTGTGTAAAGGTTTAAAAACATGATCACATGATCAAGACTTTTTTTCCCCACTTAAAAAGAGAGGAAGATGTAGAATAGGAAGAACTTTGGGGCTGTGCATGGTGGCTCACACCTGTAATCCCAACACTTTGGGAGGCCTAGATGGGAGGATCACTTGAGCTCAGGAGTATGAGACCAGCCCAGACAATATAGTGAGACCCCCATCTCTATCTTCAAAAAAAAAAAGAGAGAACTTTGGATGACTGGTGATTGCATTACCAATGGATTATGTCTTAAGTATTATACAAGTTTTATGAGATTAAGAGGAATATGATATAGCATGAGTGAAACCATCGAAAATTTACAAAATCTATACTCATAATTAGAAAAACAACTGCAATCACATGTTGTAATTGCAAATTTGAAAACACTACTATCCTGTGTAAAAAAAAAAAAGAGAGAAAAAGAAAAACGTAATACAGGCTGGGTGTGGTGGCTCACGCCTGTAATCCCAGCACTTTGGGAGGCCGAGGCGGGCGGATCACAAGGTCAGGAATTCAGGACCAGCCTGGCCAAGATGGTGAAACCCCGTCTCCACTAAAAATTCAAAAAAATTAGCCGGATGTGGTGGTGGGCACCTGTAATCCCAGCTACTCTGGAGGCTGAAGCAGAGAATTGCTTGAACGGGGAGGCAGAGGTTGCAGTGAGCCAAGATGGCGCCACCGCACTCCAGTCTGGGTGACAGAGCGAGACTCCATCTCATAAAAAACAAAAAATGCAATACATACAGTCATCTGGTAATTGATATCAAATTTCATTGACTTTGGATGAAATGTATATTTAAATCTTGAGATATGTGAGGACTGCAAAAATTATGCCGCCTACTAGTTATATATGTTATGTAGTATTAGCTTGCTTTTTTACTGCTTCTAATTAGAGACTTATTATTTAGACCAGAGGATTTCTTGGTGCCAGAGCTTCAAGCTACTGAAGAAGAAAAAAGCAAATTAGAATCTGGTTTGACAAATGGAGATGAACCCATGGATCAGGATTTATCTGATGTTCCTACTAAATGTATTTCTACAACAGAGTCTATTGAAATAAAGTAAGTGCTTCTGTGACATTTTGAAAATAGATTATAAGATAAAATTTCAAGCATTTGAATTATATAATTTACATTATTTCAAGCGAAATTTCTGAATATTCTTTAGTAAGTTTGTGCTTTTAAAATTTAATTTATTTTTGTATGAAGAGACTTGCGAAATATGGTGGCATGATATTTTCTCTTCATTAATGGTATTTGAATGCCAAAGTAATTGAATTGGTGGTGAGGGGTGTACTTAAATTGTAACATTAAATTGTCCATTTATATGAAGAAAAATTATTTCTGGCCTTTTTAGTCTGTAAGCAGGTGAAAGGGAATAGTGTAACTCACAGTTTAATTTTTCTGAGTCACTGCTTGTTTCATAAAATATACTCCGTGACTTAAACAACTCTAAGACCCTAATGTCTGGAAAATACTGTTGTGATCTGAAGTAGTTAGAAACCTTTTTCCCCCGCTTTCTACTTAGTTAAATAGTACTAGTAAATGATCATTTTGGAGTTTTTTTTAAGTCATCAGAGAACAAAATTTGTCCAGTAATATCATTTAGTATATATTTTTGGGTGTAGATAAGATCTAAATAATACAGATAGGGCTGGGCATGGTGGCTGATGCCTGTAATCCCTGCACTTTGGTAGGCCAAGGTAGGCAGATCACTTGAGATCAGGAGTTTAAGACCAGCCTGGCCAACATGGTGAAATCTCATCTCTACTAAAAATGCAAAATTATCCCTGCGTGGTGGTGCACACCTATAATCCCAGTTACTTGGGAGGCTGAGGCAGGAGAATTGCTTGAACCTGGGAAATAGAGGTTGCAGTGAGCAAAGATCATGCTACTGCACTCTAGCCTGGGCAAAAGAGTGAGACCTAGTCTCAGAAAAAAAATAAATAAATAAATAAATAAAGATAAATCATACAGATACTATAACACATGTGTATTTCTCAAATCCTAGTGTTATATGTTATATACATGATAAAAGCCATTTTTTTTTTTAGAATTATGAGAAAAGTTACCTTGAATAATCATATCTAATTACAGAGCCCGGGTTACCTACATAGACTATGAAGGACGCTCTGATGGGGATTCCATTAAAAAAATCATTAATCAGATGAAACCACGACAGTTGATCATCGTCCATGGCCCACCAGAGGCCAGTCAGGATCTGGCAGAGTGCTGTCGCGCCTTTGGTGGGAAAGATATTAAAGTATACATGCCAAAGCTGCATGAAACAGTTGATGCCACGAGTGAAACTCACATCTACCAGGTAAACATGCCAGGAGTTGCCAGTGAGTAGAAATAAGTACTTTTTGTGGCAGGTTAGGACAGGTAACATTAGAAATACAGAGATGTGTGAGACAGACAGACATGGATGGTCTCCTGCCCTAGCAGTCCTGATACTGTATGGGGCTTAGAACAAGGAAATACCATTTATCACGTTGTTGTGACTCTGAGAAGAAGTATAGGATACTATGAGAGTATTAAGAGGGGAAACCACCCACCTTTAGAGGTTTAGAAAAGGTTTCCTGCAGGAAGTGATAACTAATCCTAACTGATGTTTAGATGGGTTATCAGGACAGACGGAGTAGAAAAGTGGGGGAAGAGCATTCTAGGCAGAGGGAACCATATTTGCAAAAGTACAGAGGTAAGGAAAATGATTGTTTAAGAATTAAAAAGTTTTAGAAGAATTCCCGGATATCAAGGTTCTACTCCTAATTGGAACAAATGGAGACGGATGCCGAATATAGGACTAGCGCAGTAGAGAGATAAACTTTGTCTGGTAATGGGAGATGGTGTCAGTTTAAGGCTGGAGTGATGTCTATATCTGGAAGAAATGGATGTGCACATATCAGGCAGGAAATTTATTCTGGGCAGAGTAAGAAGAAGCACCCTTCCAAGAATATGGAGATGTGAAATTCTGAAAGGACAAGCAGTTCGGTACCTAGTGAAGTATGCCAAGTACTAGAGGATGGGACTGATCAGTGGTTCTCAACCTTGACTGCACATGAGAATCATCTGGGGAGCTTTGTGAGGGTCAGAGGGATTCAGTGTTCTGGTCTTAGTCTTACCAGTTATGTTAGAAACACTAGATATGAGGCTCTGATATACTTTTTGTTTTAATTGCCATGTGATTCCATTTTGTAGTCAGGGTTAAGAATCTCTGTTTTGGAAAGTAGGCAGGGGCCCAATGATCTGCAAGGTAATGAGGTCATTGCAGGTCATTGTGAGGCTCAGATGAGTGAAAGATTTTCCAATTTTAACATATTACCAGAGGCAGAAAATGATAATAGGTTATATTTAATTTGTTAATCTGTATTCTGTGGGTTTTATTTCTCTCCCCCTCCTTTGCATATCTAGGTGAGATTAAAAGACTCACTTGTCAGCTCTCTTCAGTTTTGTAAGGCAAAAGATGCTGAATTAGCTTGGATAGATGGTGTCTTAGATATGAGAGTTTCCAAAGTGGACACAGGGGTTATTTTAGAAGAAGGAGAACTAAAGGATGATGGAGAAGACTCAGAGATGCAAGTGGACGCTCCCTCAGATTCTAGTGTTATAGCACAACAAAAGGCCATGAAAAGTCTGTTCGGAGATGATGAAAAAGAAACAGGTGAAGAAAGTGAAATCATTCCTACTTTGGAACCGTTGCCACCTCATGAGGTAAAAAAAGCATGTGCTTTTTTGATTTCTTCCTGAATTTGTCATCCTTCTAGTTTTCGTGTCTTTTGGTTTCTTTTTTCCCCCTTCCAAAACTAAGTGGGTCTGTGGAACCTTTTATATTTTTAACCATTTAAAATATGTGTCAGCTGGGGGCAGTGACTCACGCCTGTAATCCCAGCACTCTGGGAGGCTGAGGTGGGAGAACTGCTTGAGGCCAGGAGCTCTAGATCAGCCTGATTAATATAGTGACACCCTGTCAAAAACCTAGCCGGCATGGTGGCATGCGCCTGGAGTCTCAGCTAAGTAGGCTGAGGCAGGAGGATTGCTTGAGCTCAGGAGTTCAAGACTACAGTGAGCCACGATTGTGCCACTGCATCTAGCCTATATGATAGAGCGAGACCCTGTCTGGAACATAAAATATGTCTCACATTTGGGCTGATTTTGGAGTTTTTAAAAAAGAGAACTTGCAGCGTGCTTCTGCGTGTTTGTCTTTGTGTATATATCAATTCTATACAGCTAAGGAATGACATATCTTTAACAAATCTTTTAAGGTACATAATTGTTTCATGATTTGTTTTTTTGGTATGGATTTTTAAATTTTAAGTTTGATGATTGTGAAGATCACCTGCCTGCTTCCAGTCTGGAGATTTATAGTTTTCTAAGAAAGTCATACTGGTGTGTTTTCTGTTTTGTTTTGTTTTGTTTTGTTTTGTTTTGTGATGGAGTCTTGCTCTGCTGCCCAGGATGGAGTGCAGTGGCATGATCTTGGCTCACTGCAACCTTTGCCTCCTGGGTTCAAACGATTCTCCTGCCTCAGTGTCACAAGTAGCTGGGATTACAGGCATGAGCCACCAGGCCCAGCTAGTGTTTGTATTTTTAGTAGAAATGGGATTTTGCCATGTTGGCCAGGCTGGTCTTGAATTCCTGACCTCAGGTGATCCACCCACCTCGGCCTCCCAAAGTGCTGGGATTACAGGTGTGAGCCACCGCCCCCAGCCGAAAGTCATACACTCCATTTTTTTTATGTTTCATTCAGTTCAAATAACTTTTGGTTTTGATATAGTTAGAAATCTTTAATTAAGTGTACGTACAATTTCATCTAGCATTTACATATTCTTGAGAGGTATCTAGTTAACTAGCAAAGATTCTAGGTAATTAAACTTGGAAAAATACTAAAACTATGAATCTTACATGCATGTCAAGTGATGTCTTCAGCCCTACTATGAAATTAAGAATAGAGAGACAGCCTCTGTCGCTAGATTCCCTTCTAGTACAACCCTCAAAATTGGGAGGAGGAATTAGAATTTTTTTTCTTCTGTGCTAAAGCTAAAGCTCTTCAAAGTAATGTTAAAGCAGAAAGCAGCAGCATTAGGCAAGAACCACTTTCCTTACTGATTGTAGAACCTGTGGCATCCATTGCATTTGCTCTGAGGAAGGAGGACAGGGAAAATGGGATGAGGGAGGTTGAGGAATTGTCCTTTGAAGTAAGCAAATGACTGGGATCTAGAAAATGAATTTTTGGTTCAGTCCTGCCCATGGCACTCTAGTTAATCCCGTTAGGCAAGTGGATGAGTGAAGAGCATAGCATTACCAAACATCTCTGTTATGATGAGGCATGACTAACAAAACTGATTGTGAAACAGAAAATGTGAAGGGCATTGTAATGTTAAATAATGGGGTAAAATGTAGAATAACAACTTGGAATGTGATTTGCAGTCTTGAAATGATCTGTCAGAGGACTTCAGGGAATAATAGAAAATCTCTTAGAGATCATGTAGTATTTTACTTTATTCAGTACAGTTGTATGTCTGGTGTTTTACTTGAAGTTATTCTTTCCCCTTTGACTTTACCTAAGGTTCCTGGACATCAGTCAGTTTTTATGAATGAACCAAGACTGTCAGACTTCAAGCAAGTTCTCTTACGGGAGGGGATTCAAGCTGAATTTGTAGGAGGTGTACTTGTTTGCAACAATCAAGTAGCAGTCCGCAGAGTAAGTGTGTTTTCAATAAGGGCTGAATTGAACACATACTTCTGATGTCTTGTCATTTTGAAATTCTGTAATTCTTGATTGGTATTTTCACAAAACTGAAGATCAGTAATTTATGTTCATGATCATGACCTCAAAGGCTTACAGAAGTCTTACTGACTTGAAGGCTTATGAAAGACTCTTGAAGAAATGGTATAAAATTTTATAGTAAATTTTAATTATTTGAATCCTCTGACATTTATGTGTCTATGTAAAATTCATGACTTCAGTATTATATCCATATGCTGTGAATCAGAGCAACCTGTGTCTGACCAATCATAATCTATTTCATATATTTCAGTTTTTATGTCTGCATATTAATGAATAGAAAATGTACTAAAGAATTTTTTTTATTTGGTTTCTAGACGGAAACTGGACGCATTGGATTAGAAGGCTGCCTTTGTCAAGATTTTTATAGGATAAGAGACCTTTTATATGAACAATATGCCATTGTGTAAAAGACATGATGTCAAGAAGGATCTGCTTGACCTTTCTAAGAAAAAGGGATTCTTATCTTACTTTGAGCTTTTGATGTTTTGTTTTGTAACATACAGAAAGAATCTGCCAGAAAAACTTACATGTATTAGATTTTTAAAAATATAAATAGAGAACATTTTGCAAATGCTCAAATGAGCATTCTATCTTTTGGCTTTCAGAGTGACAGAACTCCTAACAGGTGTACAGGCCCGAGAGTTGAAGGTGATTGGTTTTCTCTACAGACTCCTTGTTCTAGAAGGGCTTTTTACTTGAATAAAACAATGCAACTTAGCAAACCAATTCATGGCCTTAGAGAAACATTTTTGCATGAGTTCTTACAAACTGTTATATTTTCTGGAATGATAAGTGAGAATTATTTAGAAAAGACATGCTCAAAAAAAAAAAAAAAAACCTAAACTGATAGAACAGTTTTTTGAAGTTTATTTTTAAAAGCATATGTGCTCTGACTCTTTCCAGTTTGAATATGCAATTGTTTTCTGCCTATATTTCCCAGTGATTTACTCTAGGGTAAGGTACTACACATTTGGTTCAGAAATCAATTTTTATTTCTCCTATATCTTGTTTTATCAAGATTTTGTTGTGGCATTTCAATGTAAATTATAACACCATCATTCAAAAGAACTCCTTGATGCAGTATAGTCTTAAGGGTTCTGCATACCTTTTAGAAACATCTTAGCCATCAGTTAGGTCCTGTATTAAACTGTTTAGTGCTCTGTTTTTAAGAAAACAAATGTTGAACCTCACACTTTTATGTGGTGACAGTATAATTTAATTAAAAGGTGTAAATGTTTTCATCTCTTAAGCTTGCTCTTTCCTAAGGTCACCCAAGCAGTGGTTGGATTTTATACACATTACTACTAAAATAATACTGAAGTTGGATAAGGTTATCCTTTCTGTGTTTGTGTCTTTCTTGTGACTAACCACCCTGATATAGTATAAACCACTGTGTTCAAGAGTAAAAACAATATATGCAATTTTCATTGAACTTAAGGAGTGAAAACCATGTAAACTGTTGAAACTATTGTAATCCATTAATGCTTTTTAAGAAGGTAGCTTAATCATGGCAGACCTTGATGTTTATTTCTCAAATAGTTAAGCCCTCTTCTTTACACTTAGTTGTTTTTTTTTTTTTTTTTGAGACAGACTCAGCCAGGCTGGAATGCAGTGGTGAGATTTTGGCTCACTGTAACCTCTTTCTCCAGGGGTCAAGTGATTCTCCCACCTCAGCCTCCCAAGTAGGTGGGACTATGGGCACATGCCACTGCACCTGGCTAATTTTTATATTTTTGGTAGAGACAGGGTTTCACTATGTTGGCCAGGCTGGTCTCAAACTCCTGACCTCAAGCGATCCATCCACCTAGACCTCCCAGAGTGCTGGGATTACAGGCATGAATCACCACAACTGGCCTACCCTTAGATTTTTGGAAGGATCGATATTCTTATTTAACTATGTGTGGAACAACCCAGTAATATCAGAGTTGACTTACTATTTCATTCTCTTTCAGATGCTTACAAAGCTTCTATTGTAGATTATAGTGTTAATGCAAAGTTTACAGACTTTTGATATGGAAAACCAGATATACAAAACAATGTTACAAAAGGCAGATATAAAGAGTATGTTTTCTTTTTAGTGCTTTGGAAAATTTTCACTTTAACTCTTATTACTGTATAGATTAAGCCCTGTAGTGCTATTTATATTCCAGGGGAAAGAAAATCTGAATTTGTTTTATGGTTTAAAGCATCTGGTTTACATATTGTATTGTAATACTGATACGGTTTGGCTGTGTCCCCACCAAATTGAATTGTGTTAATAGTTCCCATAATCCCTATGTGTTGTGGGAGGGACCCAGTGGGCGGTAATTTAATCATGGTGGCGGTTACCCTCATGCTGTTCTTGTGATGGTGAGTTCTCATGAGATCTGATGGGGTTTTTTTTTTTTTTTGAGACGGAGTTTCACTCTTGTTGCCCAGGCTGGAGTGCAATGGCACGATCTCGGCTCACCACAACCTCTGCCTTGCGGGTTCAAGCAATTCTCCTGCCTCAGCCTCTTGAGTAACTGGGATTACAGGCATGTGCCACCACGCCCGGCTAATTTTGTATTTTTAGTAGAGACGGGGTTTCTCCATGTTGGTTAGGCTGGTCTCAAACTGTTGACTTCAGATGGTCCGCCTGCCTCGGCCTCCAAAAGTGCTGCTGGGATTACAGGCGTGAGCCACAGCACCTAGCCTGAGATCCGATGGTTTTATAAGGGGATTTCCCCCACTTTGCTCTTCACTTCTTCCTACTGCCATGTGAAGAAGGACGTGTTTGCTTCCTCTTCCACTACGATTGTAAGTTTCATGAGCCTCCCCAACCTCCCTAATTGAACTGTGAGTCAATTAAAACTCTTTACTTTATAAATTACCCAGTCTCGGGCAATTATTTATAGCAGTGTGAGAACAGACTAACATGAATACCAATACTGAAAAATTGTTTCTTGCCTCATCTTTTTATTGTCCTATGAACAGGAATTAAATTTTAAAGTATTGCCTTAAGATGATTGTGCTAAATAATAGTCATTGCAAGAGCAATAGTTTTACCTGTTTCTAGATGACAATATTACTAAAATTTCTCAAATGAAGACTTTGTTTTAACTTCTGTTACTTCAGAAAAATATAAATTTTAAAAATGACTATGAGATAAATCATGAACTCAGTGGAATTTTCAGATGAGATGGGGCACGTTCAGGGTGGTATGGCTGTAGAAGGAATTTTCAGATCTTTATTATTTAGAAGCAAGTATAGGTATAACATGTGGACTATCAACTGATATCTGCAAATAATTTGGTTAAAAAGAAATTTGATTGTAGTATTTGTTGCAGTAGGATTATAAATGTCAAATATCATTGTAAACATTTCTATATTTTTAGAAATATCTTGGTGGCCTGAAACAGAAGTGAGGAAATCCATTTTTTAAGGTGAGCCATTTGGCTTTTTAAAAACATTGAGATACAATTTACATAACATAAAATTCACTCTTTTAAAGTGTACAATTCATTGGTTTTAGTATATTTGCAGAGCTGTACAACTATTACCACTATATAATCCCAGAACATTTTCATCACTCCAAAAAGAAACACCATACCCACTACCAGTCACTCCTCATGCCCCCTTCCTATGACCCCTGGCAACCATTAATCTACTTTCTGTCTCCTTGAATTTGCATTTTCTGGACATTTCATAAAAATTGAATAATATATGATATTTTATGTTTGACTTCTTTCGTTTAGCATAGTGTTTTCAGAGTGCATCACTGTTGTAGCATGTGTCAGTACCCTTTTTGTGACTGAATATTATTCCATTGAATGGATATACCACATTTTACTTATCCATTCATCCGTTGATGTATATTTGAGTTGATTCCAAATTTTGGCTATTAAGAAGAATGCTGCTGTGAACATTCATGTGCAAGTTGTTTTTTTTTTGTATGTACATATGTTTTCAATTTTCTTGGGTATATATCTAAGAATTAGAATTGCTGGATCATACAGTAATTCTGCTTAACCTTTTGAGGAGCTGCCAGGCTGTTTTCCAAAGTGGCTACAACATTTTGCATTTCCACCAGCATGTGTTTGAGCATTCCATTTTCTCATTCTTGGCAACATTTATAACTCCCTTTTTAAATTTTAGTCATAGTGTGTGTGAAGAAGTGTCTCACTGAGGTTTTGATTTGCATTTCCTTAATGACTGATGATGTGGAGCCTGTTTCCATGTGCTTATTGACTATTATGTATTTTGGAGTAATGTCTGTTCAAATCCTTTGTCCATTTTCAATTTGTTTATCTTTACTGTTGAGATATAAGAGTTTTTTTTTAATATATTCTGGATACTAAACCATTATATATTGATTTGCAAATATTTTATTCCATTCTGTGGCTTGTCTTTTCACTTTCTTGATAGTGTACTTTGAAGCACAAAAGTTTTTAATTTTGATAAAGTCCAATTTGTTTTTTTCCCTTTGGTTCTTTGTGCTTGGTTTTATATATATATATATATATATATATATATATATATATATATATATTTTTTTTTTTTTTTGAGATGGAGTCTTGCTTTGTCACCCAGGCTAGAGTGCAGTGGCGTGATCTCAGCTCTCTGCAACTTCTGCCTCCCAGATTCAAGCGATTCTCCTGCCTCAGCCTCCTGAGTACTGGGATTACAGGTACCCACCACCATGCCCGGCTAATTTTTGTATTTTTAGTAGAGACATGGTTTTGCCATGTTGGCCAGGCTGGTCCCAAACTCCTAACCTCAAGTGATCCACCAGCCTTGGCCGCCCAAAGTTCTGGGATTACAGGTGTGAGACACCTTGCCTGGCCTTGGTTTTATATATTAAAAGCCATTCCTTCATTCAAAGTCACGAAGGTTTACACTAAATTTTTTTTCTATCTAAAAAACCATTCCTTCATTTAAAGTCATGAAGATTTACACTCTTTTTTTTTTTTCTAACAGTTTTATAGTTTAGGCTCTTATAGTTAGGTCTGTCATTTTAATTATTATCTTTTTTTTTTTTTTTTTTTGAGGCAGGGTCTCACTCTGTCATGCAGGCTGATGTGCATTGGTGCAGTCACAGCTCACTGCAGCTTCAACCTCCTGGCCTCAAGCAGTCCTCCCACCTCAGCCTCCCAAGTAGCTGAGACTACAAGTGTGTGCCACCATTTCTGACTAATTTTTAAAATTTTTTTGTGAAGACAGGTTCTCACTCTGTTGCCCAAGCTGGTCGTCTCAAACTTCCAGACTCAAACAATCCTCCCACTTTGGCTGCCAAAGTGCTGGGATTACAGGCATGAGTCACTATTCCTAGCGTTAATTTTTGTATATGGTGTGAGGTAGGGGTCCAGTTTCATTTTTTTTGCATGTGGATATCCAGTTGTCCCAGCATCATTTGTTGAAAAGACTATGTCTCCATTGATTTTTTCTGCCACCCCTGTTTAAAATTGGTTGCTCATGAGTGTATGGGTTTGTTCTTGGACTTGAAATTATGTTTCACTGATCTGTATATCTATGCTAGTACCACATGTCTTCATTACAGTAGCTTTGCAGTAACTTTTGAAATTGGGGAAGTGTGAGTTTCCCAACTTTTGTTCTCTTTCAGGATTGTTTTGACTGTTCTGGGTCTCTTGAATTTTCATGTGAGTTTAAGATTCTGCTTATTGATTTCTTTTTTTTCTTTTTCTTTTTTTTTTTGAGACAGCATCTTGCTCTGTCACCCAGGCTGGAGTGCTGTGGCTCAATCTCGGCTCACTGCAACCTGCCCCTCCTGGGTTTGAGAGATTCTCCTGCCTCAGCCTCCAGAGTAGTTAGGACTACAGGCACATGCCACCACGTCAGGCTAATTTTTGTATTTTTAATAGAGATGGGGTTTCATCATGTTGGCCAGGCTGGTCTTGAACTCTTGATGTGAAGTAATCCAGCTGCCTCGGCCTCCCAAAGTCCTGGGATTACAGGCATGAGCCACCATACCCAGCCTAAGATTCAGCTTACCAATTTCTGCAAAAAAGCCCACCCATTTTTAATATGAGGTAAAAAGCAGTTGACATTTATCACTTAGAGTCTTTTAATGTTAGGGCTGAAAGGGACTATAGAACTCATATAATTCAACCCACTTATTTTAGTATTGAATGAATGGCCCTGTGCAGGGAAAGGGATTTGGTTGAGATCCACATAACTGTTTAAAGGCAGAGTTGGGATTGGAACCAAGTCTTAGAGAATCTGTTGTTACTTCTACACTGCATTATTGCTTCGGTTCCCTAGTTTACATTCACTTTGCTTAGGAATAATATGTTCAGTTTATCTTCTCTAAGAATGGCAGCTGTTATTTAGGACAATGGCATGCTGAGAAATAGATTGATTTCTATTCTATATTGTGTCCAGTAAAGGTTGGGGGAGAAAGAGTAAATCTTATTCTTCTGTACTTTTCTTTGATTAATATAAGATTCTAGAGTTTTATCAGAAGATTATTGTCCTTTAAAATATTGATGAACTGATTATCACTTAAAGGATATAAATAGTGGGTAGTAATTCAGTGATTGAGAGGTTGATTGCAGGTTTTTTTTTTTTTTTTTTTTTTTTTTGTGGTAACCATAGAATGAATGTAGAATGAATTTGCATTCAATAATGGGAACTAAGGTCAGGCGTGGTGGCTCATGCCTGTAATCCCTGCACTTTGGGAGGCCGAGGCAGGTGGATCACTTGAGATCAGGAGTTCAAGACCAGCCTGGCCAACATGGTGAAAACTCGTCCCTACTAAAAATACAAAAAATTAGTCAAGCGTGGTAGTGGGTGTCTGTAATCCCAGCTACTTGGGAGGCTGAGGCAGGAAAATCACTTGAACCTGGGAGGTGGAGGTTGCAGTGAGCCAAGATCACGCCACTGCACTCCAACCTGGGTGACAGAGCGCAACTCTGTCCTCACCTCCCCCCTACCCCCGCAAAAAAAAAAAAAAAAAAAAAAAAAAGGAACTAGAGAAGGAACATTCAAATCTTCCCACCTGGGCAGGTTCCAACCAAATGTTTATTTTATTTTTTTTACCTCCTCTTTTGTTTTTGTCTCACTTCAATCACTTTGTGTTTATGTGAAAATACCAAAAATTACCAAAATGTAAAAACCCAGGGCTTTGCTGGAAGTGAGAGTATCTTCTTGGCTTTTCCCTTTCTTTTCCTCCCCACCACTATACACACATGCACACACAGCTCTATTTTTTGGTGCTTTTCATTCATTGCTCACTCCCACTTCATTTTAGCTCTTGAAGTCAAAATGTGATTCCAAAGAGCAAAATAGAAGTTTGGAGAGTTTGAAATCTCTCCTCGTGGCTGGATGCCATGGCTCCCCACTGTGATCCCAGCACTTTGGGAGGCCAAGGCAGGCGTAGTGCTTGAACTCAGGAGTTCAAGACCAGCCTGGACAACACGGTGAAACCCTGTCTCTACAAAAAGTAGAAAAATTAGCTGGGCGTGGTGGCTATAGTCCCAGCTACTTGGGAGGCTGAGGTGGGAGGATCACTTGAGTCTGGGGAGGTTGAGACTGCACTGAGTCCTGAATGAATGAATCCATCTCTCTCTCTCCATATAGTCGAAGAAAACCAAAAGTGTATGTGCTTTTTTGTGAAATTGTTAAGGATTCCATGAATCCTACTAAAATTGTTGATAGTGATAATTTCAAGTGGAGAATATCTAAAGGATTCGTGAGACCTTCCTACCTCATTTTCTGAGGTTATGTTGACTTTAATATCCAGTTTATCATAGATGTTTTCTTTTTTCCCTGACATAATTGTTATGTTAAAAACAGAAAAAAGGAACTACATATTATACATTCAAAACTATCAAATGTAACGCTGTGGGAAACTTTATTCCAAGGGTGCTGCCACTGCCCTTGTTTTAAATATTTTTGGAACTTCATTTCTCTTCAGGTCTATTTAACAAACTTGTTAGGAATGTTGTAAATTATTTTAGAAACACATTGTGGTCTTGGCCCCAGTGGCGTTGCCATTTGTTACTACATGACTCCCCACACACCCTAAAAAGAAAAAGGACTTTAAAAACTCTCTAAAGACAAGCATTTGCTATCACAGTTGATTTTTAAATTTTATATTAACTATTTAATATCAAACTATAAAATGCAAGTAGTGGAATTTTACTTTTAGAAAGTATCAAATTATGTAGATAATGACAAAGTTATAAAGTTACTATAATTTCCAACTCACCCAAAGGTCATAGTATAGTTGAAATTTCATATTTAAATATCAAAACAAATGTCTAAAGAGATTGTGTAAATTCTTTATCAGTTATAAGGAAAAACCAAATACTTGTCCTGAATATACAGAAATCAAATTGTCAAGGTTTTTCTTCTATGTGATTTTTTTTTTTTTTTTTTTTTTTTTGAGACAAACGCAGGGAGAAAGAATTATGTGTCATAAGGAGGATTCGGAATGTTGTTCATTTTATCTACATTACTGCCTATTAAGAAAAGCTTCACAGTTATTTCAACTATTTTATTGAATACTTTTACCTAAGATAATAAAACCGTTAAGTAGAGATTTTTCTAATAGTATAAAAATCAGTGTAGGCCCAGCACAATGATTCACACCTGTAATCCCAGCACCTTGGGAGGCTAAGGCAGGAGGATTGCTTGAGCTTAGGAGATCAAGACCAACCTGGGCAACATAGTGAGAACTCATCTCTATTAAAAATCAGAAAAATTAGCCAGGTGTGGCGACTCATGCCTGTAGTCGCAGTTACTCAGGAGGCTGAGGCAGGAGGATTCCATGAGATTGAGGCTTCAGTGAGCTAATGATCATGCCACTGCACTCCAGCCTGGGTGACAGAGTGAGACCCTGTCTCAAAAACAACAAAAATCTCAGTGTGACAAATTCCTAACAGCTCAAAGACTACTTGTCTTATTTGTTAACTATTTTGAAATAATTTTAAACTTACAGAAAAGTTAGAATAGTTCAAAAGATCCTGTATATCCTTCCCCTAGATTCTTCTATTGTTAACATCCTGCAATATTTTCCATACCACTCTCTAGCTATGTATTCACATTATTTTTTGAACTGTTTGTTACTAAGTTGCAATTGTGATGTCCCATTAGTCCTAAATACTTAAGTGTATACTTTTTAAAAACAAGGACACTCCTACATAACCACAGTACTTAAAATCAGGAAACCAGCATTGATAAAATTCTACCATTTGATCCACGAACCCCATTTGAATGTTGCCATTTACTCCAAAAATATCCTTATAGTAACCCTTTCCTTTTTTGGTCCACGGTCCAATTCAGGGTGAAGCATGCATTTAGCTATGTTTTCCCTTTAGTCTGCCTTAATCTGGAGCGGTTCCTTGGTTTTTCCTTTTTTGTGACCTTGACATTTTTGAAGAATGCAGGCCGGGTACTTTGTAGAATGATGTGCACTTTGGGTTTGTCTGATATTTCCTCATGATTAGATTTAAGTTGTGAATTTTTGGCAGGAATACCAGAGAGGTGATGCTGTCTTCTTCTCTGCATTATATCAGGAGGCACATCATGTCAATTTTTTCCATTACTGGTGATGTTAATTTTTAACAATTTTTAACAGTTGTTTTCAAGATTTCTCCACTGTTAAGTTAGTATTTTCTGCACTTATATTTGTTTTTTGGTATAAATTTTTAAAGTACAACATTATGTTTTGACATATGTATCCACAGTGAAATATTTATTACAGGTACTTATTAATTAATGAGGAATTAGGTATTTTGTGGGTAGCTATTTTGAGACTGTCAATATCCTATTTCTCAAAATTTTACCCTTTACTTTTCGCATCCATTGATGATCCTTGTGTGGATCAATTATTGCCAAATGGTGGTTTTCTTTTCTTTTCTTTTGAGACAGTGTCTTGCTCTGTTGCCCAGGCTACAGTGCAGTGGTGAGATCATAGCTCACTGCAGCCTGAAACTCCTGGGCTCAAGCCGTTCTCCCCTCAGCTTTTGGAGTTAGCTGGGACTACAGGCATGCATCACCACACCCAGATTAGTTTTAAATTTTTTGTAGAAATGGGGCCTCTTCTTCCCCATTTATTCAATATTCATATCAGTATAGAACATGGGTTCCTGTTTCATCATCTGTAAGTTATGATTTATTCTGATGCTGCCATTGTCGAAGATTTGAGTAGTGGGAACACTTCCCAGCTAGCTCCTGTGTCCTTTGAATACATCCCCATGGTTCGTTGAGTACTTCCTTGCTTTCTGGCACCACAAGATGTTCCAGGCTCATCTTTTATTTTCCCTACCCCAGTCCTGACATCAGCCATTTCTCCAAAGAGTCCTGGTTCATATTAGTGGAGAATGGTATTTAAAACCAAGATCCGGATGCTAAGGCTGTGCTCATTGCCCCTGTACTAGCATTGGCACTGTGTGTTCTCCCAGTGGACAAATTTGGAAATATATGCATCTATACTTGTTACCTCATCCATCCATATATATATTAAAAACAAGTACACACTGATACCCTATTTCACATCTACTCCACAGGGTTTATTCTAGTCTTCTCCCTTTCCACAATTGTATCTTCTCCACCCTACATTTAAAAACTGGACTTCCAAAGTCTTCAATACATTGGCTTATTTGTTCATTCTCCCTGTGATTAACCAACTTCCTGACCATGTGGCTGGCTCCTTTGCTCCATCTCTGCCCCTCACCCCCTAGCGTGCATCACTGCTGTGAGGACTGAGTTCCCTCCCTTTCCTCGATCCATGACAGCACCTGCCAACTGAACCCCACAGTGGGGATTTTAAGGAAGGCACTTTTGGCTCAGATGGCAGTGCCAAAACGGGTGTTCCAATTCACATGGTGCTTTAGCAGTTGTGGAATAAACAGATTCTGAAGGTCTATCCTGGACTGCGTATAGTCTTTGGGTTTTTGTCTTGCTCATTTTGTTAAAATGTTTTCCTGATGACTTTCTACTCTATAATTAAGCCTTATACGTAATGTTCAAGCAGGCATCAGACAAATTAATGATCATTGTGGAGTGGAGTTAGGAAGGAAAAGATGAAAAGGAAGAAGGCGTAAACCCAGTATTGAGAGGAGAAATGGGTATAGCAGGAGTAGCCGTCTCAATCTGAAATGCTGTCTGAGCCAAGACACATTCACAGTTAGAGATCTTAAGTAATGTGTTAATATTATTTTATAACTGTCCTTGGGGAAAAAAAAAAAAAAGCAAAACTGCCTGTCAGTTCATTTGGATCGTCCACCCTCTTAACTCAAGTTTTAGGAGTGTCAGGACCAAGTTAGCTGTATTGAGTGCTGAGGTGTTCTTTTTTTTTTTTTTTTTTTTTTTTTTTTTTGAGACGGAGTCTCGCTCTGTAGCCCAGGCTGGAGTGCAGTGGCCGGATCTCTGCTCACTGCAAGCTCCGCCTCCCGGGTTCACGCCATTCTCCAGCCTCAGCCTCCCGAGTAGCTGGGACTACAGGCGCCCGCCATCTCGCCCGGCTATTTTTTGTATTTCTTAGTAGAGACGGGGTTTCACTGTGTTCGCCAGGATGGTCTCGATCTCCTGACCTCGTGATCCGCCCATCTCGGCCTCCCAAAGTGCTGGGATTACAGGCTTGAGCCACCGCGCCCGGCCTGAGGTGTTCTTTTATTAAACAGTCAGCTGTTCAATCTTAGTGATTTGTAGTGGGAGGAATAATATGCCCCTGGACAAATAATTCCTTGGAAAGCTCAGGTTGGAGTCCAATTACGTAACAACTGTGGGCAACCTGCATAATAATCATTCGAACTTTACCTGTGGGAAAATGGAGTCTTTGGCCATAATTATTTCCATTTCAGAGATTTGTTTCACCTGTTAGGAATAATTGCTCAAGTGCCCTTTTTCTAAAAAATAACTGAGCACTTAGCAATAGTAAGTGTCACGGAGTATTTTCTGCATACCAAATTTGGTATTTTCTGCTTACAAAATGCTGTGGTAGCATCTCACATGCATTGTCTTATTTAATCATAACTGTGGGCAGTTTGGGTACTGTTATTATCTCTATTTACAGATGAGAAAACTGAGGCTTATAGTCATTGGTAATCCTCCACTGCTCACACATGATACGCATTACAGTGTGTCGTGGTTTTGACATATCAATTCTTCAGTTTTGAGCAAAAGAAACGATCTCTAGCTAACTTAGGAAAAAAGTGGGTTTAATGGGATGGTAACCACAGGTAGCTCTTTGGATCCAGGCAGCAGGCCAAATAGTCTTTTTACTTTGAGACAGTCTCGCTCTCTTGTCCAGGCAGAATGCAGTGGCACAAACATGGCTCACTGCCACCTCAACCTCGGGCTCAAGTGATCCTCTCACCTTAGCCTGTCGAGTAGCTGGGACTACAAGCATGTACCACCGTGCTCAGCTAATATATATATATAAATTTTTTTTTTTTTTTTTTTTAAAGATAGAGCCTCTCTCTGTTGCCCAGGCTGGAGTGCAGTGGTACCAATCTTGGCTCACTGCAACTTCCGCCTCCCAAGTTCAAGTGATTCTGCCTCAGCCTCCCAAGTAGCTGGGACTACAAGTGTGCACCACCATGGCCTGCTAATTTTTGTATTTTTAGTAGAGATGGGATTTTGCCATGTTGGCCAGCCTGGTCTTGAACTCCTGACCTCAGGTGTTCCCGTGCCTGGCCTAATTATTGTATTTCTTGTAGAGACTGAGTCTCACCATGTGGCCCAGTTGTTCTCAAACTCCTGGGCTCGAGTGATCCTCCTGCCTCAGCCTCCCAGTGTGCTGGGTTACTGGTGTGGGCCACTGTGGCCTCCCCAAGTAGGCTTTCAAGGCATTCCTAAGGGAAGGAATCAGGTCTCTCCATGTATAATGTCATGAGGGAAATCCAGCCTGGCTTTTGTCATGGCTAGAGAGATGGACATCCTGATTGTTAGTCTTACCAGGATTAGACACAGATAGGGGGAGTCTAAGAATTTAAGGGTCTATTACCAAAAGATAGAAGAATGGATGCTGGGAGGCAAAAATAAATATTCACTCAGTAGATGTAGTCCTAAGAGTGCAGGCTCTGGAGTCGGGCTTCAAATGCCAGGGCCACACTTTCTGTGTGGATCAGGCCAGTTACTTTATATCTTAGCATGTCAAGTATATAGGGATGGTCATCGTACCACTTCCTAGGGTCATATGAGGACTAAATGATGTGAACCGTGCAAAGTACTGGAGTGTGGCACACAGCACCTTAAAATATGTTAACAATTATTAATTGCCTAATTCTGTCTTTAGTACATCCCCTAAGGCTAGGTACCATCTCCATTTTCACAATTGAAAGAAGCTTGCTGTGGGGGCGGGGGGTCCAAGTGGCTTTTTCAAAGTCACGCAGCTGATCACTGGCAAATCAGTACCTTTGCCATGCTATGTGACCTATGAAAAGGTGCTCTAGTATTTATCCTTGTAACTTGTAGATAAGAACCCTTAAGGTAACTTCCAATGTATTATAATTTCCTCTAGATAACAGTGGAATTTATACCATATGACCTAGTAGAGATCTAACACATTTTTATCTTTAGACATTTTCTAAGACAATTTTTTTTTGAGATAGAGTCTTGCTATGTTGCCCAGGCTGGAGTGCAGTGGTGCAATTTTGGCTCACTACAACCTCCACATCCTGGGTACAAGCGATTCTCGTTTCTCAGCGTCCCGAGTAGCTGGGATTACAGGCACCTGCCACCACACCCAGCTAATTTTTTGTGATTTTAGTAGAGACAGGGTTTCACTGTGTTGGTCAGACTGGTCTCAAACTCCTGACCTCAGGTGATCCGCCTGCCTCGGCCTCCCACAGTGCTGAGATTACAGGTGGGAGCCACCATGCCTGGCCCTAAGACAATTTAAATGCAACAGACTTTCTGGTTTGGTCAATGTGATATGTATTAATCTAGAGATACTGAATCTTTTCTTATCTTTACTACTGATTTTATGCTATTTCCCATAGAATAGCAGAAAACAAGTATCCCTTAGTCAAAAATAAGAAAATCCACAGGCTGTATGAGAATCTTACAACATCTTTATCCAGGAATGTTTATGTGTTGGTTCCAAAGAGTCATCGAACAATTTCTCATAAAATCTTTGGATAAGAGGGAGAGATGAGGGTTGGGTAGGGATTTAATGAAGTGGGTGTCTAACCCTTCCAAAGCTGTTTTCAAAGGTTGCTCATTGATGGATCTGTGCTGGTGTGAAATCACAGTTTCTGTCCTCATTTTACCTTATGTGGCATTTTAACAAATTTCTGGTTTGAGGATACTGGGGGCAGGTTAAGAAAATTTGCAAATGACCTACCACTGGAAGAAGTAGCTCTTGTATGAGAAGACAAAGTTGGTACCAAAAGGGATCCTAACAAATTTGGACAATGGGCTAAACCTAGGAAAATGAACTGTCACTTGTCTTTCCAAACCATTGGTACAAAATAATGGAGAGATAAAGTCTAGAATTCTAGGTTTTACAAAAAAGGTTTTGTTGGACTATAAGCTGAGTATAGAGATAGCAGCCAAAAAAGGTAATGGACTTAGGGCCACATTACTAAGAAACAGACAGACTCAGTAATTGCTAATATACTGTTTAAAATAAAGGTCGTGGTGGGGCTGCTTCATTCTACTGGTAAGAAAGACCCTGATTAAAGCCCTTCATTCAGCAAACACTCTCGCTTCCTTTATTTTAATTTCCACTCTAATGAGTAGTAAATGCACATTATAGAAAATTTAGAAGGCATAGAAAAACAAACAGGAAAGTGCCACTAAATGTAGTACTTTTATCATTTTGTTGTATCTCCATCTTTTTTCTGTGAAATGTTTATATAACATGTATATAATTTTGTATCATGCCTTTAGAAAACTTTTCCATGTTTATAAACTTTTTTTCTTTAAAACATCTTATAATGGCTGCAAATACTGCATCATGTGGCTATATCATTATTTATTCAGTTCTCTTCCATTTTTGGATGGTTTCCAATTTTTTCTCTGTAATCTGAAATGCAGACATTTATGAATAAAATTATGCTTCATGGTGGATACTAGCAAATCATTGCAAAAGGAGTAAATCCCACTTCTTTTTTTTTTTAATTTATTTTTATTTATTTATTTATTTTTGAGACAGCGTCTCTCTCTGTCATCCAGACTGGAGTGCAGTGGGTCAGTCTGGGTTCACTGCAGCCTCTACCTCCTGTGCTCAAGTGATCCTCCCACTTCAGCCTCCTGGGTAGCTGGGACTATAGATTTGCATCACCAAGACCAGCTAGTTTTGTATTTTTATTTATTTATTTATTTATTTATTTAGAGATAGGGTTTTGCCATGTTGCCCAAACTGGTCTTGAACTCCTGGGCTCAAGCGATCCACCCACCTCAGCCTCCCAAAGTGCTGGGATTATAAGTGTGAGCCACTGCACCTGGCCCCTGAGTCTCACTTTTTAGGAACATTAATAACTGACGTAGGCCCAGAGGGGAGAAACTAGCTTGTTGAAGGACCTGGAAACAATAACAAATAGGAACTAAGGGTATTTGATTTAGGTTGGAGTAGGCAATAGGGCTCATTTTTGGAAGAGAGAGAACCTTAGGAAGGAATGAGCTCAGGGTCACTAAAAGGCTCCATGAAGCTGATCAGGTAAATTGCAGCATTCCTTCATGCCCAGTGATGCCCTGGCTTTGTGTGTTCTACATGTAGTAAATTCTCTTTCTTTGGGAAAGAGGAGGTAAGTCTTCAACATTTACCAACTAAATGAGAGCATCAGTAGTCTACCACCATCATCCCCAAATACATCACTGCTTGAAGAATTTGCTTCCTGTTCCAGCATCTTATATGTTAATTATCTCCATTTGCCTTTCCTCCTCCTGTTTTTTAAAGAAGGTTTCTTTCTCTCATAAAACTTAGGAGACCATATTAGACCCCAATCAGCTGGGAAAGACAGAACAAGGTTTTAAAAGATTTGTTAGAACTGTCACTTTCCTCATTACCTTATTGCTAATTATTATTTTTTTTTTTTTGAGACAGTGTTTCGCTCTTGTCACCCAGGCTGGAAGGCAATGGTGCGATCTTGGCTCACTGCAACCTCTGCCTCCTGGGTTCAAGTGATTCTCCTGCCTCAGCCTTCTGAGTAGTTGGGATTATAGGTGTCCGCCACCATGCCCAGCTAATTTTTATATTTTTAGTAGATACGGGGTTTCACCATGTTGGCCAGGCTAGTCTTAGACTCCTGACCTCAGGTGATCTGACTGCCTCGGGCTCCCAAAGTGCTGGGATTACAGTTGTGAGCCACCATGCCTGGCCCTAATTATTATTTAATATGTTTCACAATGGGAACAAGCAGGGCTGTTGTGGAACTGTCCAAAACTCACCCATAGGCTTCAGCCTCAAGCAGACATCCCAAGAAATGCCAGTGCTTAAGTTTTGGGTGAGTTCTTCATTCTATAACTTAGGTTTCCTTGGATGTGAGGCCAATGTCAGCTTAGTTAGCTCTGGAGTGCTCTCAAAGGATTAACTTCTCCTGGCAATTCCATGGAAATCAATGAACAGCAAATACACTGTAAGCTATATGATAGGGCACGTTATACACTATTTAATGCACTAGGCCCAGTGTTTCCATTTAGTTGCCGGCCTAGACTGAAGAGCACTGTTATTGAGCACTCACTATGTATCACATACTTGCCATCCATTACTTTGATTTAACCCTTTGATAGCAGCCCATGCCAGATCTAACAAGTTATCCCCACTATACAGATGAGGAAGTGAAGACCCAGAGAGACTGAGCATTTCTCTGGGTATTAATCACTAGTAAATAAGAGCCGTAGCCAAGGTATGAATTCAGATTTCTGTGTATTCTGAAGTTCACACTCTTGGGCTAGGATAGTTAAGGATTTCAACGGAGTAACTACAATTGTAGACCATATGTGGCAACAAATAGACATTCAAAAAAGAGGAATCATTTATATAGATTGAAAGGAGACTCATAAAATAAGACGAGTGTATTTCCTATACTTCAGAAAAGGAAACCTCCATGCTTCTCTGGTCGTTGGATTGAGAATTCAGGATCTTTTCATTTCTAGGGCTTTCATTTGCTTTTCCTCACCACCCTTTCAAAATAGAAACAGTGGTCACCTTAGTTAGAGCTGGAGTTTAATCCAGAATTGCATGGTGTTTTCCTTGCTCCAAATGCTTTCACAGCATGATGCTGCTCCACCTGTCCCATTCTGGAACATTTTTTTACTGCTTTTAGAGCTACTCCAGACAGATGTAACATTTTGAGATCTCCGCCTTTGAAATAAAGTAGGGAAAGGACTAGTGCCAAATGCAAATTCAGGAACCAAGGAAAACTTCCAGACTCAGCAAGGAGAGATGTACAAAATAATTAGTAGTGGGGTATTTGGAGTTGCTAACCTCAGTGTCCATTCTAATTCCCTTTCTGACTATGAAGGCAGCAAAATAGCTAAGGAAGATAGGAAACCTAACATTTGGACTTACTATGTGGCAGACGCAGGGCTAGGCACATTATTACTGCATTGTTTGCAATAGCAAGCCCAACTACATTCATAAATAGGGGAGTAGTTGAGCTGATAATGTATATCTATATGCAGGATATCTAACATATTAAAAATAATTTAGATTGAGAGATGGTTATTGCATACTGATCTGGAAAGATGTTTATATTAAAATGACAGTAAGTTGCAGAGTAATATATTTTCTTTCTTTTTTCTTTCTTTTTTTTTTTTTTGAGACAGGGTCTTACTCTGTCGCCCAGACTGGAGTGCGGTAGCACGATCTCGGCTCACTGCAACCTCCATCTCCCAGGCTCAGGCGATTCTCTGGCCTCAGCCTCCCGAGTAGCTGGGATTACAGGTACATGCCACTACTGCCTGACTAATTTTTGTATTTTTAGTAGAGACAGGGTTTCACCATATTGGCCAGGCTGGTCTTGACAGAGTAATATATTTTCTAAAGATGTGTGTGAGGCTGGGTGCAGTGGCTCATGTTTGTAATCCCAAAACTTTGGGAGGCCCAGGTGGGAGGGTCACTTGAGGACAGAAGTTCAATGTGAGCCTGAGCAACAAAGTGAGATGCCCATCTCTGAAAGAAAGGGAGAAAGGAAGGAAAGAAGAAAGGAAGGAAAGAAGGAAGGAAAGAGGGAGGGAGGGAAGGGAGGGAGGGAGGGAGGGAGGAAGGAAGGAAGGAAGGAAGGAAGGAAGGAAGGAAGGAAGGAAGGAAGGAAGGAAGGAAGGAAAGCAAGGAAGGAAGGGGAAGCAAGGAAGGAAGAAAGAAAGAAAGGGGAAGAACCTATATATTTTAATGGCTGAGGGAAGATTCTCACCCAGGTCTGCACTAAAGTTGAAAATTTTCCACATGTTCAATGGATTTTACTAATTCTTTTTCCTCAATGAGTACCTAAGCTGAAAGAAAATGATATGAATGTCATATGAAAATCCTTACCTCGTCTGTCCTCAGTGCCAGTATACAATGGAGCTGAAGAGAGGCAGTAGAGGAGGTGATGGAGAAAGAGGGGAGGAAGAAGAATGAGCAGGAGGCAGAGGAGACTTCCTGGAGGCATTTCCCCCAGGGCATTACTGCCCTTGGGCCCTAGGGTCCGCCACTGCCTAGCCTTGCATTAAGTAGACTCCTGTCTCTGAGGACATCACAATGTAGTCCAATCTATGCCCCTCTCATTTCTAATATATGATTCACTGCATTTTTAAAAGTCTGGACAAGTTCTGATATTAAATATGGTTTTATGTGAGATGTTTTAAGAACATGTACATTTGGTTTGGCACCAGTATTTAGGGTTTTGTTGGCCTTGGCTATCCAAAATGAATGGCAGTCATGGTGAGTGAGACCAAATGAGTGCTTGGTGTAGAAAGAACACTGACTAGAGATTTGGAAGCCTTGATGCTGCCACTTTCTACGGGAAGAAATCTCTGGCTGTCTCTGACTCTCGGTTTATTTATCTGTAAAATGGACCTTGGGTGGTGATATGGTTTGGCTGTGTCCCCACCCAAATCACATCTTGAACTGTAGTTCCCATAACCCCCATGTCGTGGGAGATAATTGAATCGTGGGGGTGGTTACCTCCATGCTGGTCTCGTGATAGGAAGTGAGTTCTCACGGGATCTTATGGTTTTATAAGCATCTGGCATTTCACCTGCTGGTGCTTCTCTCTCCTGCCACCTTGTGAAAAAGGACGTGCTTGCTTTCCCTTCTGCCATGATTGTAAGTTTCCTGAAGCCTCCCCAGCCCTGTGGAACTGAGAGTCAATTAAACCGCTTTTCTTTATAAATTACCCAGTCTCAGGTATTGCTTCATAGCAGGTGAAAATGGACTAATACAAGTAGGGTTAAACTGGATAATTCATTAGATCTTTTTCTACCTTATGATTCTATCATCTAAGACAAACATATTTTGCTGCTTAGGGCATGCCAAAAATAGATAGGGCATCTATTTTTTTAGATCCAAGACACTGGGGAATAGGTAATAAAAGTGAAACCTGGTAAATGAATGCCTTTCTGGGTCTCCAGAGCTGTCATCCTCCACACGGCCCTCCCCTTCCTCATTACCATCATAATTTACTGGGTAGAAAACAAATACTACATTAATTCAGCCCACTGTTCTCAGCAAAGAAGAAAGCTGTGCACATCATTTTAACACTTACAAAGAACATTCCTTTGTTGGATGGATTTACTGTAGATCTCCTCAAACTTGAACAGGGGAAAATCTTTCTTGTACAAATGGCTGTCTCCTGTAGGTATTTTCCTATTGAAACCATGTTCTGTTCATAATAAATTGGTTTTATTGGTAGTTTTCAATGGTGCTCAACGTAAAGGTTTCAGCCTAATCTTAAAAGGTGTAATTAGTTGGAGTTATTAAAAATGCACCATCCTACGGATTTTTGAAAACTCATGTAGAGCTTCAGAAAACATTAATTCCCCCTTTAAACATGTTCTTTCTTTCTTTCTTTCTTCTTTCTTTCTTTCTCTCTCTCTCTCTCTCTTTCTTTCTTTCTTTCTTTCTTTCTTTCTTTCTTTCTTTCTTTCTTTCTCTTTCTCTTTCTCTCTCTCTCTTTCTTTCTTTCTNTCTCTTTCTTTCTTTCTCTTTTTTTTTTTTTTTTTTAGGCAGAGTCTCATTCTGTCACCCAGACCCGAGTACAGTGGCGTGATCTCAGTTCAGTGCAACCTCTGCTCACCAGGTTCAAGCAATTCTTCTGCCTCAGCCTCCTGAGTAGGTGGGACTACAGGCGTGTGCTGCCACACTCGGCTAATTTTTGTGTTTTTTAGTAGAAACAGGGTTTCACCATATTGGCCAGGCTGGTCTTGAACTCCTGACCTCATGATCCGCCTGCCTCGGTCTCCCAAAGTGCTGGAATTACAGGCGTGAGCCACCGTGCCCGGCCCTTTAAACATTTGAGAGAAATGAAATGTATCATTTCATCAGTATCCATCTCTGGAAAGAATGTAGATATACAAAAGAAGAGCTTTTTACTGGGAAGAGCTAGGCTAAAGAAGGACACCATCCAGAGAAATTACTTTTAATAAAATACCATAAAGCAACCAAATGATGCTTTGATTAAGAAAATAGCCCGAAGACAGATTTGCATCCTATGCAATGCCTCTGGAACTGCTCCCGTCCACTCTGGAACAACCTGTTATCAGAAAGTCTAGAAATAGAAATGACTAATGTCTATCTTACATTGTGCCTATTGACCCTCAAGTCACCCCAAAAGTGGGGCTGGTGCAAGTTAGAACCATTTATTGAAAGTGGCCTACAGGCAGAGTGCTGGACTCTGGGGGAGGAAAAAGAAATCTGGCACAGTCTTGGCACTGTTATATGTGAAAGAACATGGACAGAGCAGCCTCTTCAATCAATCAGAACTGGACAGATAGATAGACACTCAAGAGCGGGGCAATGGAAAGAAAGAGGGAAGCAGGGGGAACTATTAAAGTACCTTAGTTGGGGTAACCTTAGAAGGAGAAATAGAGGCTGGGCCCTGGATGGCTTTCCCTTTGCCTCCCAGCAAATCTAAAGGAAGAACACAGGGAGGCTTGACCATTGACTTACTGTATACCTGGGAATATGTTCTTTCTAAATGAAAGGTGTTGCTTTGCAGGGGAGGTGGTAGGTGATTTGCCAGAAATGCGAGGCATGGTAGGATAGGGGCAAGCTGGGATTTCTGACAGTAAGTGTGAGTTTAAAGCCAGAGAGCTGATGGACTGGGTTTTGCTATCAGTTCAGCCATTTTAAGTCATGTCAATGAGTTTCTCTCCACCCACATGGAAATGGGCCACGAGATCTGGAGTCTGCGATCTGGTTATAGGACCCAGGACAACGCTGCTCTGCTTCAGCTGAATGGTGAGCATGGTGACTGTAATGGACATCTGCAGTTTCTGCCTATCCAGCATCCATTCCTCCTCCTGCTAGTAACACCACCTGGTTTTCCTCTGAGAAACCAAGCCTTTCCCTGTGCTGAGGGGAAGGACCACACTCTCAGCGCCAGCGGTGAGCCTGTGACACAAGGCAGAGCCGCCTGGTTGGTTCAGGGCCGAGAACCAGACTTGGGCCAGGCCAGAGAGTCCCAGCACCAGACCTTTAAAAAACTGGTGGGTGGGCCGGACACGGTGGCTCACGCCTGTAATCTCAGCACTTTAGGAGGCTGAGGAGGGCGGATCACCTGAGGTCAGGAGTTTGAGACTAACGTGGCCAACATGGTGAAACCCCCTCTCTACCAAAAATACAAAAATTAGCCGGGTGTGGTGTTGTGCACCTGTAGTCCCAGCTACTTGGGAGGCTGAGGCAGGAGAATCCCTTAAACCTGGGAGGCGGAGGTTGCAGTGAGCCGAGATTACGCCACTGTCCTCCAGCCTGGGTGACAGAACCAGACTCCATCTCAAAAACAAACAAACATACAAACCAAAACAGCCACCAGGCTGCAAAGTTGGCAGGATCCAGTCCTGGGGGTGGTGATCATCTTTGTCTCTTTGCCACATCTTGGGGGCAGCCTACCTGAGAATGTCACCCACACAGGAGACAGGGAGAGAATATGATATTGTTTGAGGTCCCCTCAATCCACTTCTTGAACTTATTATATGAACCAATGAATTTCCCCGGCCTCCTTTTTTTTTTGTTTGTTTGTTCGTATGAGCTAGTTTGCGCTGGTTTTTCCTAAATTTGCAATAGAAGAGTTCTCACTAAAACGTGCCCACCCCATGGAACCAAACAACTGTGACAGCCACATAAATATTTGTTAGTTTTTATTTTTTTCTAAATTTAATCTTCCTCTGACCTGTAAACTGGAGCAAGTGTCCTGTTTACCATGCAGGGTTGTTGGGGATGGGGATCAAATATGACGGACAGACAAGCACTTTGAAAAATCAAAGCATCACACAACTATAGCAGTGGATAATTTGCAGTCAACTGTTCTCTCTAACCAAAAAGTCTTCAGAAAATTCTTGGGTTTTGTTTTGTTTTGTTTTGTTTTGTTTTTTTGAGACGGAGTCTCACTCTGTCGCCCAGGCTGGAGAATTCTAAGTGGAGCAGAAATGTTGCCAAATTGCCAAATCAGAGATTTTCCATATATATAAGTATATTGGCAGGCTACAGTGCAATGGCGCGATCTCAGCTCACTGCAACCTCCACCTACCAGGCTCAAGCGATTCTCCTGCCCCAGCCTCCCGAGTAGCTGGGATTACAGGTGTGTGCCACCACGCCTGGCTAATTTTTGTATTTTTAGTAGAGACGGGACTTCACCATGTTGACCAGGCTAGTCTTGAACTCCTGACCTCAGGTGGTCCGCCCGCCTTGGCCTCCCAAAGTGTTGGGATTATAGGCATGAGGCACTGCAACCAGCAAAACTGTTTTTTTCTTTTCTTTTTCTTTTTTTTGAGATGGAGTCTCACTCTGTTGCCCAGGCTGGAGTACAGCAGTGCGATCTTGGCCCACTACAACCTCCACCTCCTGGGTTCAAGCTATTCTCCGGCCTCAGCCTCCCAAGTAACTGGGATTACCAGCACATGCCACCATGCCCTGCTAATTTTTTTTATTTTTTAGTAGAGATGGGGTTTCACCATGTTAGTTAGGCTGGTCTTGAACTCCTGGCCTCAAGCGATTCTCCTGGGTCTCCCAAAGTGTTGGGATTCCAGGCACAGGCCATGGTGCCTGGCTGACATCAGCATCTTCATCCTCATTCCCTGGAGTCCTCTAACAGTTTCACACCTCAGTGCACATTGGTTGAGAGGCCACATCTTTTGAAACTATACATGATACTATCATCAGAAATAACAGGGAATGATTCTTCCTGTGGAAACATATTTATGACTTCTATATCATAAGCACTGTAGTCTTTTAAAAGTGTGTGTGTGTGTGTGTTTTTTTTTTTTTTTTGAGATGGAGTTTCACTCTTGTCCCCCAGGCTGGAATGCAATGGCGTGTTCTCAGCTCACCGCAACCTCTGCTTCCCAGGTTCAAGCAATTCTCCCGCCTCAGCCTCCCAAGTAGCTGGGATTACAGCCATGCGCCACCATGCCTGGCTAATTTTGTATTTTTAGTATAGGTGGGGTTTCTCCATGTTGGTCAGGCTGGTCTCGAACTCCTGACCTCGGGTGATCCACCGGCCTCGGCCTCCCGAAGTGCTGGGATTACAAGCATGAGCTACTGCGCCCAGACGTATTTTTTTTTTTTTCTTTCACAACTTCCTACAAAATTGTAAGGCCCTTCCCTGGAAGGACTAAATCAGCATTAAGTGTTTCTGTCTCTTTTTTCATTGTTTCTATCATGCGATTATCAGGATCTTTACAAGCATTCCAAATTGGCATTGACTGATTTTCTTCAGACTAATGTATCTTCTCAAAATAGTATTTTAATGTTCAAGATAGCAAGAAAGCTTTTTCTGTAACATGCTAGATTTTGTAAGGACCTGAATATAGGGCGGCTCCCTTTTTTTGAGGGATAGTTTGGGGGGAAATCTTAAGTTCGCGTGTCTGTAGAAATAGCTTAAAAACAGTCACTGGGAGAACTTAGACCGTGCATTATTCTTACCTCCCAATCAGGAATCTGACAGCTGCTATGTGACAGGTCAAGAGATCCTTGATGCTTATGTTTATATGCCAGGAACAAAAAGTATTAACATGCTCCCCACACCCTTGCTTAGTGGGCAGCTTCTGGGCCTGGGTGGTTGGTGTGCTAACTATGATGGTGGATGAAATCAAAGAAATTTTAAGGGTCAAAAAAATGTAGATTGACACTGAGTGCAGTGGCTTATGCCTATAATCCCAACAGTTTGGGAAGCTGAAGTGAGTGGATCATTTGAGGTCAGGAGTTCGAGACTGGCCTGGCCAACATGGTGAAACCCCATCTCTACTAAAAATACAAAAATTAGCTGGGTATGGTGGCGGAGATTGCAGTGAGCCGAGATCACGCCACTGCACTCCAGCCTGGGCAACAGAGCAAGACTCTGTCTAAAAAAAAAAAATTGAGTTGTTTCCAAAAGGGCAAAAATCTGTCTGCAAGAGAAAAAGGGTAGATTCTGAAATGCAAGGAATTGTGAGTAAGGCCTTTATTAGGTTAGGTTAGGTTAGGTTAGGTTAGGTTTTCTTTTAAGTTTTGGGAATTCAAGGTGAGAGAAAGGAAGGGAGGGAGGGAGACACAGATTGAGCCTGAATGGAGTTTCAGCACAGCTTCCGGTTGATGTTGCAGGAGATACAACTTGTGTCACACAAGACAAGCAAGAGAACGTGATTTCTTTTTGGCAGTTTTCAAAAGATGAGAGTAAAGACTTAGTTTGGCCGGTCACGGTGGCTCACGCCTGTAATCCCCGCACTTTGAGCACTTTGGGAGGCTGAGGCAGGCAGATCATGAGGTCAGGAGATCGAGACCATCCTGGCCAACATGGTGAAACCCCGTCTCTACTAAAAATACAAAAAATTAGCCAGATGTGGTGATGCGTGCCTGTAGTCCCAACTACTCAGGAGGCGGAGGGAGGAGAATTGCTTGAACCCGGAAACAGGAGGTGACAGTGAGCTGAGATCGTGCCACTGCACTCTAGCCTGGGCGACAGAGTGAGACTCCATTTCAAAAAATAGAAAAATAAAATAAAGATGTAACTTGCATTCCAGTTCATTTGGGGTTGCTTTTAAATGTGATAGCATGCTGTCCCATGTGAGATGGGTCCCACATGCTGCTTGGGTTTTTGTATTTTTACTTATTATTTTAGGAAACTTAAATTTGCTGACTGCTTTATAATCTTTACTTTTATTTTTTATTTTTATTTATTTATTTATTTGTTTGGAGATGGAGTTTCACTCTGTCACCCAGGCTGGAGTGCAGTGGTGTGATCTCGCCTCACTGCAGCCTCCACCTGGGTTCAAGCAATTCTCCTGCCTCAGCCTCCCAAGTAGCTGGGATTACAGGTGCCAGCCACTGCACCCAGCTGATGTTTGTATTTTTAGTAGAGACGGGGTTTTGCCATGTTGGCCAGGCTGGTCTCAAACTCCTGACCTCAAGTGATCTGCCCACCTTGGCCTCCCAAAGTGCTGGGATTACAGGAGTGAGCCACCGTGCCCAGCCAGAATGCTTTATCATTTTTACAGTGCATTGTTATTCAGCATCTCACTGAGGATCCTCCTCAAATGGATTTCCCCTGGCTTTTTCTGGTTTTTGTTTGTTGTTTTGTTTTGTTTTGAGACAAGGTCTTGCCCTGTCGCCCAGCCTGGAGTGCAGTGGTGCTGTCATAGGCCACTGCAGCCTCGAACTCCTGGGCTCAGGTGACCTTCCCACCTCAGTTGGTGGAGTAGCTGGGACTACAGATGTGCGCCACCACACATGGCTCATTTTTAAGTGTATCTTTAGAGATGGGGATTTTGCCATGTTGCCTAGGCAGGTCTCAAACTTGTGGCTTCAACTGATCCTCCTGCCTCAACCTCCCAAGTTGTTGGGATTACAGGCGTGAGCCACTATGCCTGGCTCCTCTTCTGTTAATGTGGCTCAGGGAAGGGATCAACCAGTTGATGAATGGGAGAGCTGAGGGCAGGGTCCAGGGCTCCACCTTCCCTCTTCCCTTTCCTCCCAGGGCTCTTCCTGCCTTTCCTCCCTGCTCTTCAATCATCTCTTCCTGGCCTTGCCTGCTGCATGCCAATCCCATTCTATCTGCTCTCTGAATTCACTGCAATTACAGTGTCCCAAAGCAGCCCAAGGCAAAGTCTGATTCCCCATAAATAGTCCATCACTGATGTGTGTGTTTCTCTGCAAAGATGGCCTGCCCATTTCTTCTGTCTTACACACCCCCAAGGAAGGTGAGTCAGGTGGTAGAAGACGTGGGATTTAGTGGCAAAGCAAAAACCTCAAAAACCACTTGCCCTTATTTTCCCCAAGAGCTTGACTCAGTAACCTATACCAAGGTCATAGTTTCCTAATCCATAAAATAGGGATTACACCACATTTCATCCATTCCGGGAAGCGCACATGCCCATATTACAACACGTCTGAAATTGGGAGAGTGTTACAATTGTTTGCACATCAAAGTTGCATTAGAGTTTCTCCCTCCCTTTTCTTAGTGGTATATAAAATAATGGTGCATCGTAGAGTTGATGAAAAATGGTAATGTATTTACCTCTTAGGGTTATTGTGTGGGCTTGAAATCACAAGAGTGTGACAAAAGAAGAATTCATCTGATATTTCGGTCCTCTCCAGTCTCACTGGGAGAGTGTGTCCTGGTAGTCAGAGAAAGGCCTGTGACCTACTTGAAGTCAGAGTTGTTGTTTGTTTTTTTTTTTAAATAGAGATGGGGTCTTGCTGTGTTGCCCGGGCTGGTTTTAAACTCCTGGCCTCAAGCAGTTCTTTCACCTTGGCTTCCCTAAGTGCTGAGATTACAGCCCGAAGTCAGTTTTAAGTAGTGGAACTAACATGAAGACCCTGACTTAACAGGAACTCTTATCTACCCTTCTAGGCCCCTAAGCTGTTATGCAAGACTTGGGGTCTCCGAGCCGATGGGATCATCCTGCAGGAAGCCTGGCACCCCTGTTCTTGAGGGAATGCACTTCTGGTGGTGGAGTATGGATCCTGGCTGGGGACTGGGCCTGTGTGTGGTGCAGGGAAGCAAAGGGCTTCTGGCTTGCCTCTGCTGGTGCCTGGGGAGGAAGCTCTGGGTCCCAGACTCCCCATATGGCCAACAGAGTTATGAAGGTGGCACCAGGCAGAGTTGGTGCAGGACAGTGTGGAACCCCAGGGTTTCTAACTGGAGAAGCCAGGGGGCTTGAAACTCAGACCTTCTCCAGCCCCATATGGTATGGAAGACTCTGACTCTTGAGAGAATGATGGAGGTGGGGGCACAGGTAAACAGCACCCTCCTCAGTAACATCATAGCCAGGGGATACTCTGGGTTCAGTGCCATTCTGACTACCGTGAAGCAGTACTGGGAGTGTTAGCCCATGAGCTCCGAACCAAGACTACAAGACTAGCCTTAGACGTTTCTGTGCCTCAGTTTCTCATCTGTAAATTGGGGTTATAATATTACCTATTTTACATTATTGTAAAGATTAAATGAGCTTATAGTTGTAAAACGCAAAGAACAATGTCTTCTGGAAAATAAGTGCTCAAAAAATGTGAATTATTTATATTATTAAAAGTGTCTTTGAGTAATTCTGATTGTGTTGATTTCATGTGGATTCTGTAATTTACCCTTGGAGGTAAATTGAGTTACATCCTTTCTATGTCCTTGGGAGGGAAGTCTGTTGCTTGTTAGCATTCAGTCCTGTACATCATCCTCATCTCCTCTTTTATGCATTCGTTAATTCATTAATCATTTATTCATTTATGTTAGTCGACTCTCACATTGCTATAAAGAACTACCTGAGACTGGGTAATTTATAAAGAAAAGAGGTTTAATTGGCTCACAGTTCTGCAAGCTGTAAGCTGTTCTGGAAGCAAAGTGGTTTCTGCTACTGGGAGGCCTCAGGAAACTTACAATCATGGCAGAAGGCTAAGGGGAATCAGGCATGTCTTACATGGCTGGAGCAGGGGCAAGAGAGAGAGAGAGAGGAGGGAGGTGCCACCTACTTTAAAACAACCAGATTTCATGAGAACTCACTATCGCGACAACAGCACCCAAGGGGGGATGTGTTAAACTATGAGAAACTGCCCCCATGATCAAATCACCTCCCACCAGGCCCCACCTCCAGCATTGGGGATTACATTTCAACATGAGATTTGGGTGGGGACAGAGATCCAAAGCATGTCATTCAACTGTGAATTCTGTCTCTCTGTAGGTGACAGTTTGGTCTCTTTTTTTGTTGTTATTGCCTTGAAACCTGGTAGGAATTCCAAATGGATACTTTCTCCTCAATCCTTTCCCTTCCCATTTGAATCATGCTGTCTCAGGGCATGCGATCTAGGCGGCCAAATAGGTTACTGGCCCAGCACTCTCATTATACAGGTGAGGAATGAGGCCCAGAAAGGGAAGGAGGCTTGCCCAGGTCTCCTGGTGAGTGGCAGGGCAGGGACCCAGCCAGGTCTCCTCATTTCCGGATGACACCAGCCATCTTCTGCAGAACTGGTGCATGCTGGCTGTAACCCTGCTGGTGAGAGGTCCTGGAGGAGGGCCAGGTGGGGAACAGGGCAGTGCTGGCCTTAAAGGTATTGCCTGTTTAGGTGAGGGTATCCCCGCAGCTGGCTTCTCTACCTCATGACTGACTCTTCCTCCTGTCAACCCTTTTGTAAACATTTAGAGCAGCAAGTGCTTATTCTCAGCTAAAGGGAGCACCAGTCCTTTGCAGATGGGAGCTGCTGGGCCCCTGTTTGGAAGGTTGCCCTAATCCTGCTCTCTCCCACTCTAATTCCCTGCAAATAATCTTCCCAGGCTGGCCTTAGCCTACTTCCCCGGGTCTGGAAGGCATATGAGGTAAACCATTCAGCTTAATGCTGGCGTGGAGACACTCAGAACTCATAACATGTTGCTAGCACAAACCACCCAGAAGGGTGGGTGCTAGCACTCCCGTTTCACAGGCCAGGAACTGAGGCTGTGCTAGGCTAAGTCGCTGTCCCGGGCCATGCAGTTCTGGGTTTGAATTCTGACACTGCACTACGAAGCTCTGATTGTGGCGAAAAATCTCTCACTGTGAGGTGTTAATTATTAATGAGGCCTGCTCCTGCTCCTGAAGCGTGTCTGCCTTCCTGGAGAGGTGCTGGCCATGGAGCTGGCCTCACTGCAGCCCCTGAGGGGAATGTCTGCTTAGTTTTCCTGAAATGACAGGTGCAGCGTGCCTGCTCATCACCATTGTAAAGGCTAATTTGGGAACATGCGCCATGGAGCCCACTTTAGCCTGGCTCCTGTGCAAGCTTGTGCTGGCCAGTGTGTGGGTGGGTGGCTTCTACATGTTGGCTGGACCACCTGCAGCAGAAGAGCTGACTCAAGTTCGTCAGAGGCTTCAAGAGCTATTCACTCATTCAACAAACACTGATCTAGCACCCACTATGTGCCGGGCACTCTTGTGAGAGGCTCAGGAATGTTAGTTCTCATAACAACTCTAGGAAATGGGTTCCGTGATTATCCCCAGTTCCTCTGTTTATGGGTGGGGAAACTGAGGCACAGAGAAATGAAGTTACTTCCCAAGGCCACACGGTTGGCCGATTGGCAGAGCTGGGATTTTACACACACTATCTGACTCCAGAGCCCTCATGCTTGGAACCACCACACTGTGTAGTCACTGTTGAAAGTCTGTTCCCATGCAGCCCTTAGAGATGCCTGGGATAGAAATGGCCAATCCCCCAAAAGATACTAACCGGAAAATCAATACCCGAATTACAAGGGAGAAAGGCAACAGTGCCCAAAGCAAAGTACAGCTAAAGCCTCTGGGACTTTGGAGGAAGGGAGACACATTTGATTAGCTAATTCAATATATATATGTGTGTAAGTATATATATATTGCTTGTTTTTGTTGTTGTTGTTGTTGTTTTGAAATGGAGTCTCACTCTGTCACCCAGGCTGGAGTACAATGGTGCAATTTTGGCTCACTGCAACCTCCACCTCCCGGATTCAAGCAATTCTCCTGCCTCAGCCTCCCAAGTAGCTGGGATTACAGGTACCCGCCCTCACATATGGCTAGTTTTTTGTATTTTTAGTAGATACGGGGTTTCACCATGTTTTTCAGGCTACTCTTAAACTCCTGACCTCAAGTTATCTGCCCACCTTGGCCTCCCAAAGTGCTGGGATTACAGGCGTGAGCCACCACGCCTGGCCATATATTGCTTGTTTAGCTTTATTTGTTCACTTGTCTGTTGTCTGTGGCCCCACACTCAAACGTAAGCTCCATAAGAGCAGGAACTTTGTCTTGCCACCTCTGTATTCCCAGCATTTACAATAGTGTCTGGAAGGTAGTAGGTGCTCAATACATATATATTGTTTGATAAATGTGGCAAGTTAAAGATGGTCATAAATTCTTTGCTAATTCTCTCATTTGAAACGTGGGTCTAATTCTCCTCCCTTTGAATTCGGGCTTGCCTTAATAATGACTTGCATCACCAATAGAACATGGCAGAAGTGATGTTCTGGAACTTCTGAAGCCAAATCACAAGAAGCATTGCAGGTTCCATTGGGGTTTCTTAAAATTCTTACTCTAGGAATGCTCTCTCTTAGAACCTGGCCTTCTTGCTTTGAACAGTCTGAGGCACATGAAGAGGCCACATGTAGAGACGTCAGTCAACAGCTCCAGTGGAGCTCCCAGGTGACAGTCAGCATCAACTGCTAGTCACAATAGTGAGCCAGTTAGGACATCCAGCCCAGAAGAGAATTCAGATGACCACAGCACCAGCCAACATTTGATTACAACTACGTGAGAAGCTCCATGTGGGAACTACCCAGCTGAGCTCAGTCAATCCAAAGAATCATGAGAGAGGCAAGTGGAGTTCTGATGTGGGACAAGAGGGGAGGCGGCCACACACCTAGGATAAAACAGCATGTATATCCTGGGCTCATTTAAGTAAGATCGTATATGTATGTCTGAGCATGTAGGAAGAGGGACTTGGAAGATGGTCACCAAATCGTTAATGGCGGTTATCTCAGGATGGTGACAACCAGGTGACCTTCACTCTCTTTATATCTTAATGAACTGTTCAGGTTTTTTACAATAGGTATATATTATTTATATAAGTACATATAATCAGTAAAGTTACTGAGGATGGAGTGGGAGAAAAATAATAAATTGAAGTCAAGGTATTTATACAACACAATGGATACCTTTGAAGATTGTTATGGCGACTATGTTTGGGTGGCAAAATTAAGAGGACTTAAAATTTTCATCATTAGGCTTCTGTTCAGATCCTGGTTCAGGTGAGGTTAAGGAACTTACCCAACATTGCAAGGCTGGTATATCAGTCAGGGTTTCTACTTGAAACAGACACCATCTCTGGCTAACTTAAACATAAAAGAAATGTACTAAAAGGTTGGACATCTATTCAGGATAAAAACTCTCAGTGAACTAGAGTTCACTAAAGGAAAATCTCCTCACTGTAATAAAGAGCATCTACAAAAACCTATAGCTAACATCACATTTAGTGGTGAGACACTGGACACTTTCCTTCAAAGACTGGGGAACACTCAAAGATGTCTGCTTTTAGCACTCCTACTTAATACCTTAGTCAGTACAATAAGGTCAGAAAAAGAAATAAAAAGCATAAGAATAAGGAAGAAATAAAACTATAGACAATATGGTTGTCTACATAGAAAAGTCCAGAGAATTTCCAGACACTATTAGATGTAACAAGTCAGTTTATCAAGAATGCAGGATACAGATAAATATACTAAAATCTATGTATTTATTTAGTTGTATTTTTTTGTGCTAGCAATGAACAATTAGAAATGAAAGTTAAAAAAAAAGTTAACAATAGTATCAAAAAGCATGAAGTACTTAAAGATAAATAATGCATAATATTTGTAAACTGAAAACTACAAAACACTGATGAGAGAAATTTTAAAAAGACTTAAGTGATATATACCATGTTAATGGATCTGAAAACTCAACACTGTCAAGATGCCAGTTCTCCCCAGGTTGATCTCCAGGTTCAATGCAATCTCAGTCAAAATCTCAGCAGGCTTCTTGGAGAAATTGACAAGCTGATTCTAACATGTATATAGAAAAGCAAAGGACCTAAACTGGCTAAAACAATGTTGACAAAGAAGAACAAAATTGTAGGATTCATACTACCCGATTTCAAGACTTACCATATAACTATAGTAATCAATATAGTTTGATATTGGTGAAAGGGTAGATGCATAGATCAACACAACCAAAAATAGAACCCAGAAATGGACCCATACATATATCAATTGATTTTTGTCATAAGTGCCACAGCAATTCAATAAAGAGAGCATAGTCTTTTAAACAATGGTGCTGGGACTATTAGACATCTATATGCAAAAAACCAAAAAAGCCTCAACCATATCATACACAAAAATTAATTTGAAATAGGTCATAGATGTCAACGTAAAAACTAAAACTATAAAACTTCTAGAAAACAGGAGAAAATCTTTGATACTTTGGGTCAGGTAAATATTTCTTAGGAAACAAAAAGCATGAATCATAAAAAAATAATAAGATGAACTTCATCAAAATTTAAAACTTCTGCTCTTTGAAAGACTTCTGAAAATAAAAAGACAAGCCATGAACTGAGAGGAAATATTTGTAAAAAAAAAAAATCTGATAAAGGACTGGTAACAATAATGTATAAAGAACTATTTAAACTCAAAAATATAAAAATAAATGACCCATAAAAAATTCCCAAAAGATTTGAAAAGATATTTCACCAAAGAAGATGCGAGAACAGCAAATAATTACATGAAAAGATGCTCAACAGCATTTGTACTTAGATAAACACAAATAGAAATCATTATGAAATATCACCACATACCTTTTAAAATGGCTCAAAAATGTTTTTAATTTTTAATTTTTAAAAAATTTCCATCGGCTTTTGGGGAACAGGTGGTATTTGGTTACATGAATAAGTTATTTAGTGTTGATTTGTGAAATTGTAGTGCACCCATCACCCAAGCAGTGTACACTGTACCCAATTTGTAGTCTTTTACCCCTCACCCCCCTTCCGTCCTTTCCTCCAAGTCCCCAAGTCCACTGTATCATTCTTATGCCTTTGCATCCACATAGCTTAGCTCCCACTTATGAGTGAGAACATACAATGTTTGGTTTCCATTCCTGGGTTACTTCACTTAGAATAATGGTCTCCAATCCCATCCAGGTTGCTGTGAATGCCATTATTTTGTTACCTTTTATGGCTGAATAGTATTCCATGGTATATATATACACCACAGTTTATTTATCCACTCATTGACTGATGGGCATTCAGGCTGGCTTCATATTTTTGCAATTGCAAATTGCGCTGCTATAAACACGTGTGTGCAAATATCTTTTTTGTATAATGACTTTTCCTCTGGGTAGATACCCAGTAGAGGGATTGCTGGATGAAATGGTAGTTCTACTTTTAGTTCTTTAAGGAATCTCAACACTGTTTTCCATAGTGGTTGTACTAGTTTACATTCCCATCAGCAGTGTAGAAGTGTTCCCTTTTCACTGCATCCCTACCAACATCTATTATTTATTTATTAATTAATTTATTATTTTTGAGATGAAGTTTCACTCTTGTTGCCTAGGCTGGAGTGCAATGGCGCAATCTCGGCTCACTGCAACCTCCACCTTCCGGGTTCAAGTGGCTCTCCTGCCTCAGCCTCCCGAGTAGCTGGGATTACAGGTGTATACCACCACGCCCAGCTAATTTTTTGTATTTTTAGTAGAGACGGGGTTTCACCACGTTGGCCAGGCTGGTCTCAAACTCCTGGCCTCAAGTGATCTGCCCACCTTGGCCTCCCAAAGTGCTGAGATTACAAGCGTGAGCCACCACACTCTGCCTATTTTTTTTTTAACTTTTTGATTATGGCCATTCTTGTAGGAGTAAAATGATATCACATTGTGGCTTCAGCCTCCCAGGTAGCTGGGACTACAGGTGCGTGCCACCATGCCGAGCTAATTTTTTTGTATTTTTAGTAGATACAGGGTTTCATCATGTTGGCCAGGATGGTCTTGATCTCTTGACCTTGTGATCCACCTGCCTTGGCCTCCCAAAGTGCTGGGATTACAGGCGTGAGCCACCACACCCTGCCAGAATCTGGCATTTTCAACTGCTAGAGTGGGAGGCAGGCTCCACCTTTTCGATGGGAGATTCACCACAAAATAAAGGGGTTCAGATGCTGGGAAACAGAATAAATGTACACCATGGCCAGTAAGTATGAAAGTTGGGTTTCCAACTGTATCTTTCCAACAAGGACCAAGCCATTAACTGCATACTATGTAGTAGATCTTAAGGCAATGCCTAAATGATGCTCCCAGGATCCAGAACCACTTAGTTCTGGGTTAAAAGCTGTGGACAGACAACCACATACCACAAACAAAAATTAATTTGAGGCAGGGTGTGATGGCTCACACCTGCAATCCCAGCTCTTTGGGAGGCTGAGGCAAGCAGATCACTTGAGGTCAGGAGTTCGAGACCAGCCTGGCCAACATGGTGAAACCCCATCTCTGCTAATTATATAAAAATAAGCCAGGTGTGGTGGTGTACACCTGTAATCCCAGGTACATGGGAGGAGGCTGAGGCAGGAGAAACACTTGATCCCAAGAGGCGGACGTTACAGTGAGGCGAGATCACATCACTGCACTCCAGCCTGGGTGACTGAGCAAGACTTCATCTGAAAAAAAATAATAATAATTTGAAATAGGTCATAGATGTAAATGTAAAAGCTAAAATTATAAAACTTCTAAGTAACAGGAGAAAATCTTTGATACTTTGGGTTAGGTAAAAAAAGCATGAGTCATAAAAGAAAAAATAATAAAATGCACTTCATCAATATTTAAAACTTCTGCTCTTTGAAAGACTTATGAAAATGAAAAGACAAGATTTCCTCCCAGAAAAGAAATACTTCCTCCCAGTCTGTGGCTTGTCTTTTTATTTTCATGTCTTTATGAAATACACACGTGCCCTCTGTCCACCGTAAGAGTGGCGAGCTCGGGGCTTCCTGATGGCTTCAGCTGGTCCTGTCCGCCCTGCCCACACTGAGGTCTCATCAGGGCCCTTCATTACCATGTAAAGAATGTCCTGTTTTAGGCCAGGCTCAGTGGCTCACACTTGTAATCCCAGCGCTTTGGGAGCAGAAGTGGGCAGATCACTTGAGGTCAGGAGTGTAAGATCAGTCTGGCCAACATGGCGAAACCCTGTCTCAACAAAAAATATAAAAATTAGCCAGGTGTGGTGGCATGTGCCTGTAATCCCAGCTACTCGGGAGGCGGCTGAGGCAGGAGAATCACTTGAGCTTGGGAAGCAGAGGTTGCAGAGCTGAGATTGCGCCACTGCACTCCAGTCTGGGTGACAGAGTCAGACCCTATCGCCAAAAAAAAAAAAAAAAAAAAAAAAAGAGGTGTGTCCTTTTTTGACTTAGGAGCAGACAAGACCCCCAAGAACAGAAGGAGGAGCAGGAGAGGCACCTCCTCACTGGTCCCACAGGCCTGGGGCTGGAGCTTTGAGTAGAATCAGTATCCAGAAGGAACAGGAAGGAGGAGATGAAGGGCAGGCTGGTAATGAGGAGGAAGAGAAGAGGCCAAATTGAGGTTTTGAAATAAAAACGCTTTCCTCCCCTGTGTCCTCCTTAGCCTGTTTCCAGAGAAGCTCTGGCTTAAGGCCGACCAGGCTTCTCCCGCTTCCTCCAGTCTCAGCCTCTGTTGATCCCCAATGCTGCTTAGTCATATGTCTGCTTCCTCCCTCCAGATACCTGGATTTCTTTCTGCCTAGTTCTTTCTATCCCTCAGCGCATCCTCTCAAAACTCAAACAATCCTGGGCCTCATTCTCCAAACGCCCACACACCTACCAAACAACACCTGCAGCCTCTCTTTTCAAACAGAATAACACAGCTGTGAGAAAGGTATGGATTCCCTAATTCAAAATCAGCAGAGCCTGAGGGTGCCTCGGGAAAAGGAAACCCAAGAAGAGCAGAGAGGAAAGGGGAGAAAGATGCAGGGAAGCACTTGGATGTACCACCACCAACCGTCTCCAGCCCTTCTTCTCCCCCAGCCAAGGGCTGACATGGCCAAATACATGACATTCCTATCCTCCTTTGCAACAAAAATGGGTGCATATGCTCTAATGTTGGCCAGTGGGACCCATAGGAGGAGGAGTTTCTTGGTGTTCTCTGGGTAAGGTTTTCTTCCCTAATTCAAGGAGATGCCTGGGTGGAAATGCTCCTCCTCTCTAGCCAAATATTGTCATGTCCATATGCTTGAAACAGGGCCCCCAAAATCTGGCCAAAAACTGGCCCCAAACCTGGCCATAAACAAAATCTGTACAGCACTGTGACATGTTGGTGATGGCCATGACGCCCATGCTGGAAGGTTGTGGGTTTACTGCAATGAGAGCAAGGAACACCTGGCCCACCCAGGGTGGAAAAACCGCTTAAAGGCGTTCTTAAACCACAAACAATAGCATGAGCGATCTGTGCCTTAAGGACATGCTCCTGCTGCAGATGACTAGCCAGACCCATCCCTTTATTTTGGCCCATCCCTTTATTTCCCATAAGGAATACTTTTAGTTAATCTATAACCTATAGAAACAAGGCTTATCACTGGTTTGCTGTCAATAAATACATGGGTAAATCTCTGTTCGAGGCTCTGAAGGCTGTGAGACCCCTGATTTCCCACTCCACACTCTGTATTTCTGTGTGTGTGTCTTTAATTCCTCTAGCGCTGCTGGGTTAGGGTCTCCCCGACTGAGGTGGTCTCGGCATCCATATGTGATGTTGGAACCATCGTCTTGGGACCACAAGGACAAGCTTAGGACCAAGCCATTATGCTGAGGAAGGCTGAGCAGACACATGGAAAAGAGTCTGGGTCTCTGATGACATCCTTGAGTACCAACCCTGGAGCTTCCCTAAGGTAGATTTTCTGATTATGTGAGACAGCAAAGCCCCTTATTGTCTAATCCCCTAGCAGTTGGGTATTTTGTCCCAGATTGGAGTGCAATGGCACCATCATAGCTCACTGTAGCCTCAATTTCCTGGGCTCAAGTGATCCCTTTACCTCAGGCTCCTGAGCAGCTGGGACCACAGGCATGTGCCACCACACCTGGCTAATTTTATTTTTGGTAGAAGCAAGTTATTTTTATGTTGCCAAGGCTGGTCTCAAGCTCCTGGGCTCAAGTGATCTGCCTGCCTCAGCCTCCAAGATGTTGGGATTACATACCCAGAACTTTCAGGGTGTCCGACATCATACAGGAAATGCTTAATACATGTTTTTTAGAGATGTTTCATTACATCTCTTTTTTTATTTTTTTGCCTATAAAACTAAAAAGATGTGTGAGATACCGTGCTCGGTCAGTTGAAAATATTCTGACAGACACAGAGAAAAACAGCATTTGCTAAATTTTCCTGTTTGTAAGACTGTGCCAGGGCTTTATATAAGGTAATTGGTACATTACCCCTGTTTTACATGGGAGGAAATAGAGTCTTAGGTTAAATAGCCTGCACAAGTTTACAAATTAGGCATCAGAGGCAGGACTCCAGGCTATCGTGACTTAAAAAACAGAACAAAACAAAACGTATTGTCCGTCAACAAACGAATGGGTAAACAAAGTGTGGTTTACCCATACATGGAATATTATTCAGCCTTAAAGAGGAAGAAAATTCTGGTATGTCTTACAACATGGATGAAGCTTGAAAGCTGACTAAAATAAGCCAAAAACCAAAGGACAAACATTGTATGATTCCATTTATATGAACTACATAGAGTAGTTGAATTCATAGAGGTGGCAAGTAGAATAGTGGGTACCAGGGACTAGGGGAGTGGGAACAGGAAGTGATATGGTTTGGCTGTGTCCCCACCCAAATCTCATCTTGAACTGTAGCTCCTATAATCCCCATGTGTTGTGGGAAGGGACCATGTGGGAGATAATTGAATCATGGGGGCGGTTTCCCCCATACTGTTCTCATGACAGTGAATAAGTCTCATGAGAGCTGATGATTTTATAAGGGGTTTCCTCTTTCACTTGTCTGTCATTCTCTGTCTTGCCTGCTGCCATGTAAAACGTGCCTTTCACCTTCTGCCTTTGTTGTGAGGCCTCCCCAGCCACGTGGAACTGTGAGTCCATTAAACCTCTTTTCTCTATAAATTACCCAGTCTTGGGTGTGTCTTTATCAGCAGCATGAAAACAGACGTTTTACAGGTACAGAGTTTCAGTCTGGGAAAATAAAAAAGTTCCGGAGCTGGATGGTGGTGATAGTTGGGCAACAATGTGAATGCACTTAATGCCACTGAACTGTCTGCTTAAAAATGGTTACAATGGTAAATTGTATGTTGTGTATATTTTATCCCCAAAGAACTAAAAAAAGAGACGAAATGAAACTTCCACTCTAAGAAAAAACAAAATGTATAAAGCATTTCCTCTATGATGTTGGGCACCCTCCAAAGGCTGGGGATGTAATGCAAAGGAGACTGATGAATCTGGGCTTTTGTGGAGCTTCCAGTAGGAGAGGCTGGCAATAAACAAGTAAACTAATAGGACCGCTGCAGATTAGTGATCATTGCTAGAATGGTAATAAATAGGTGCTATGATGGAAAATACTTGGGGTTTCTGGTGTGTGTTAGGCAACATTTTAGATAGGGTAATTAACCTCATTGAGGAGTCGTATTTGAACAAAGGCTTGACAGACAAGAAGGAGCCACCATCATTATGTGAAGGCACAGGGAAAGGCTTTCCAGGCAGAGAGAGTAAGAAGGGCAAAGTCCCTGTGGCAGGAAAGAACTGGGGACATTTGAGGCCATTGTGATTGGAGCTCAGAAGCTTGGGTTGGAGAAAGTCAGAAGCCAGATCCTGTGGGGCCTTGTGGACCATAGTGGAGGGTCTGGATATTATTCTGATTGAGATGAGAAGTCACTGAAAGGCATGATCTGATTTACATTTTTGGCAGGTCTCTCTGGACACTGCAGAAATTGGATTATAAGGAGCAAAATGGAGGCAGCAAGACCCGTTGGGAGGCCATTGGTGTGGCTCCAGAGAGAGGTGACGGTGGCTGGGAAATGGGGGTGGTTTAGAGAGAGGTGAACAGATTCCACTCAGGTTCTCAAGACACAAACAACAGGGCCTGCCAATGGGTTGGATGTGCAGGCTGCAGAAAAAGGAAGAATCAAGGCTGACTCCTAGGGGTGGGGCTTGGGCAACGGGACAGGGGATAGGGGTATGGTGAGGCCTTATGGAGAGGAAGAGGTTTGGAGCAAACTCAAGAGTTCTGTTCTGGATCTCGAGACAGTGCGCTCTTTTCCTCTTTCCACTCCACTCCGTCATCTTCCTAAAGTTAATAAAGTCAGAACCCTAAACCTATCGGCCCTGTGGGCAAATCTAAGTGGGCGATATGGCGTGGTGCTAGGAAACATGCGAGGGTCTCACGGACAGCACAAGCTGCAAGGGAGTATTTTCTCATCACCTCAACAGTGTTTAGAAAAGAGAAGTGCTACCATTTGACCACTGAAGTTGGTACATTAGCACAGTGTGGATAGGGCTTTCCCAGGAGCAGATCCTGAGACAAGGGTGTGTGTGCAAGGAGTGTGATTGGGAGGTGACCTCAGAAGGCACTGGCAGGAGAACAGGTGCGTGAGGGAGGGGAGGGATGAACCAAGTCAGGGTTTGTCAACAAGCAGGTTATACTGTGGACAGCTGGGTGTGGTCCTGCTGGGACATCTGGGAGAAAGCATCGAATGTGCACTGAATTGCCCCTCCCAGGGACAAACACTGGGCTATTTATCTTCCAGATCCTGCTCATCATTGACTGAAGGATGGACCTGGGGGCATCAACTCTCCAGCATCTGTTGACCCCTCATGCTGGCCCTCGGAGAAAGCCTGCCGGTGGAGCATCGCAGGTTTTTTCAGGAGGAACCTGCTGGTGAGTGCCAAGGGGACATGGAGGGGGCCTTGATAGTTTCTGTTATTGCTGATACCAGTATCATGCTTTTACTTCTGCTAATTCTTTACAGCAAGTCTCAAAGCTATTAGACGGTACTTTTCAAAGTGTAGTCAATAGATCTGTGTCACCAACTGTTTGTTACCGTTTGAAATAAAGAATTTGTAAATCACTCCCTTGCTTGCTATAAAAAATTAGCTGATCTAGACGGTGTGCCTAGTGATGAAAATGAATTTACATTCTGTGAAAGCTCCTTATCATATCGCATACTGGGAACAAACAGTTCACAGACCAGGACATTCTGCAGCACTGTGCTCAACTGTGATATCCCTGAGGACAGGTCCCATGCACATTCATCTCTGCTTCCTGAGGGCCTGGCACAATGTCTAGTACAGAGGAGGCACTTGGTGGGTCTGTATTGTCCCATTGTACAGATGAGGAAACAGGAACACGGAGGCGGTGCTGTAGTTGGGGTGTTTGTCCCCTCCAAGTCTCATGTTGAAATTTGATCCCCCATGTTGGAGGTGGATCCTAAGGGGAAGTGTTGTTTGGGTTGTCGGGTGGATCCCTCATGAATAGATTAATGCCCTCCTTGTTGAGGGAAGTATTGAGGGAGTAGTTCTCAGTCCATTAGTTCCCTTGAGAGCTGGTTGTTAAGAAGAGCCTGGCACCTCTCCCCATCTCTCTTGCTCCCTCTCTTGCCATGTGATCTCTACACACACAGGTCCCCTTCCACCATGAGTAGAAGCAGCCTGAGGCTTTCACCAGATGTCCCATCTTCCAGCCAGCAGAACCATGAACCAAACAATTCTCTTTTCTCTATACACAATCCAGCTCCATTTATGTATAGCAACACAAAATGAACTAAGATAGGTGGCCTCTCATCTCTGGGGCTTGGTGCCTCCAAACTTCAGTGCTGCCTCCTGCCCTGATGGATCCACTTGGGAAGAACTCTCTCCAAGGAGGGTGACACTAATCAGATTCAAGTTCAGTGTCATTTCCTCTCCCACTCTAATAATTGTGTATTAGGCAGTGTCTATTTCTAGGGACAACTCATGCAGCCAAAGATCTTCCCCATCTCTGCTTCTGCCTGGACCAGGTTTCATCCTGTTCCTAGGTGGACACCATCGAACACTCTCTTGATGAGACTGATGCTGATTCTATGATTCCACCATGAAATGGAAATCCCAGGTACTGAGGCATTGCCTTTTTGTGGTTATTCTTTTCAACCACATAAGGCTGGCAAAGGACTCAGAAACTCCTGAGAGTTCCCAATGAAGGAAAACTTTAATATTTGTCACAGTAACTCATGGACAGATGAATGGGAGAAAAGTCACAGAAGTGGTGATGGGAAGAAGAAGGAGAGGATAAGGGCAGAAAGAAGAGAAGTGGAAAGATGGAAACACTTTGTTCATTGGTAAGTCATCTGTTAGGACCTTTATGGTTCCGTATCTAGGACTGTTATTTTCCTAAAGTTGGGACAGCTGACTGAGATTCAGGATTTTCACAATTTTTAGCCAGGGGTGATAATCTGGCTCTGCCATGGGTCAAATTCCACCACTACAGACTTTCGTTTGGCCAGCAAGACATTTTAAAAATATTTGCATTTCCAACGGCTAGGCTAGGTTAGGTTATACTGCAGTAACAAGTAACTCCCATGCCTTAGGCGCTCAACACAACTAGAGTTTATTTCTTGTTCATGTCACATGTCTGAGGATGTATTCTTCTCATAGCATCCACGCAGGGACTCACGCTCTTGGCAGCTTTCTCTTGACATGGGCTTGCAGGGCCACTGCCACAGTGAAGGCAAGGAGGCAGAGTGAATGGCTCACTGGTTCTCGAGTCTTTGTCCTGGAAGGTCACCTGCCACTTCGTCTAGATTTCATTGCCAGGGCAAGTTGCATGACTCTCCTAACTTCAGAGGAAGAGGGGAAGGTAAACCATAGCAGATGCCTGGAGAGCTGATCAGCTCTAATGGGGCACAGCACTGATGACAACCACGGCTGTGCCCTCTGCAGCTGGCATGATCCCACCCTCCCTATTGTCTTACATTTTATGTTACCTTCTAGTTCCAAAAGGCACTCTAGCTTTAGTGTAGTCTGGAATGCGAACATCTCAGGAGGGATGTTCATGATCCTGTCTAATTGGACAGATGGACTGGGAGGGGAGAGGGGCTGGTTCTAGACCTGTCCATGGTGGAGTTGCACTCTAGTTTGCTAACCCCTGAGCAGGAGAACTTGAAGCATTCCATGCCCAGCTCTCTGGCACTCACCATTTAGTAACTCAATCTCACTCCTCAGGCATAATCACTAGCCTTTTGTTCCTTTTAACTTGCCCACTCTACCACCTGTTCATGTTGGATTGTTAGCTATTTACTGCACCTGGGCCCTTCCATCAACATAACCTGACCTTCCTTAAACCTTCTTTTTTTTTCTTTCTTTTTGATGGAGCCTTGCTCTCTCGCCAGGCTAGAGTGCAGTGGCTCGATCTTGGCTCACTGCAGTCTCTGCCTCCCAGGTTCAAGTGATTCTTCTGCCTCAGCCTCCTGAGCAGCTGGGACTACAGGTGCACACCACCATGCCCAGCTAATTTTTGTATTTTTAGTAGGGACAGGGTTTCACCATGTTGGCCAGGATGGCCTCGATCTCTCGACCTCACGATCCACCTGCCTTGGCCTCCCAAAGTGCTGGGATTACAGGCTTGAGCCACTACACTCGGCCCCTTATTCCCTCTTTATCTGGACTACTGTCTGTTGCCAATCAGTGTCCTCTTCAGTCACCATGGTCTCTCCTTAGTATAGGAGGCCTTTTGGGGGTGCACCTTCCACTGCTTCCTTCCCCTGGCCCACCCCCAGCCTCCATTCCTCACAACTCCACCATGGACAGGTCTAGAACCAGCTCCTCTCCCCTCCCAGTCCATCTGTCCAATTAGTCAGGATCATGAACATCCCTCCTGAGATGTTTGCATTCCAGACTACACTAAAGCTATGGCCACATAAACGATACAGCCATCCGCTATTTCCATACGCTTAGCCCCCCAGGAGGTATCTCTAAGATTGACGTAACACCTGCCTCCGGGCTAAGTGCGGTGGCCCATGCCTGTAATCCCAGCACTTTGGGAGGTGAGGTGGGCGGATCATGAGGTCAAGAGTTCGAGACCATCCTGGCCAACATGGTGAAACCCATCTCTACTAAAAATACAAAAATTAGCTGGGCGTGCTGGCGCGCGCCTGTAGTCCCTGCTACTCTGGACGCTGAGGCAGGAGAATGGCTTAAACCTGGCAGGCGGAGGTTGCAGTGAGCTGAGATTGTGCCACTGCACTCCAGCCTGGTGACAGAGCGAGACTCCGTGTCAAAAAACAAACAAACAGACAAACAAAACCAAAAAAACACCTGCCTCTGTTCTGCCACAGTAAGTGTAGAAATATTATCTGTTCCTACTTGAGGTGCTGACCTGAGTGCCTCCCACAGCGGGTGAAGGGTGGAAGTGAGGGGCATTTCCAAAAAAAGAGGGTGTTGGGACCTGGATGAGCTGGTGAAACATTTGCTAATGACAGTGCAGCAGGGTGTGCTGGGGTGTGAACCTGAAAATGGTCAAGGGGAACCAAAGTCATGGCCAGGAAGACAGTGCTAAGTGCAAGGGGCAAGGAGAGGATGGGAACTTAGGGCACAACCCGGGAGGGCCTATGCCAGGAGGCTCAAGAGTAGAATGAGAGGGAAGGTGTGGGTGGACAGGGTGAGGTTCAGACCCAGGCTGTGAACAGCCCAAGCACCCTGGGCCACCTCGCTTGCCTCCCTGGCTCTCCGCACCTGGCAGGCACTTCTAATCCGGTGTCTACAAAAGCTGACTGAAGAAACAGAGGCAAACAATAGCTGAAAATCCATAGGCCTGTTGCTGTGGTGGTTCAGCACCGTCTGAGTAAGTGCAGTGAACCAAAGGGCAGGACCAAGAACACCGCCCCTGCGGGTGTTTGGCTGGAGGGGAGGGGTTTGGCATGGGCTCCGGGCTGCGGGCTCCGCAGAGGAAGAGAACACGTGTGGAGTCTCTCTCAGGTCCCCCTTGGCCTGGCCCTGCCCAGGCAAAGCACAAGGCACTCTTTGGGGACACAAGGGCACCAGCAGGGCTGGTTTGATGCTGGGTATGAGCCTAGGTGTGGGAGAGGGGGAGGAGGAAGAGGAAGAGGAGGAGGAGGAGGAAGAGAATGAGGAAGAGGGGGAGAACTCTGCTACCCGCTGGCAGATCCCAGGGGGGCTCCATGAGGACGCGCCAGAGGGCAGCACACTCTGTGACCCTTTGGACCGGCAGCTGGGGAGCGCTGTGGGACAGCTCCCTGAGTGACGTTTCCCTAAGGGTGCCTGTGAGAATGGCTTCCAGGGAGCAGGCCTCATAATGGTCCCAACACCCTCTTATTCCAGAAATGCCCCTCACTTCCACCCTTTACCCGCTGGGTGGTATTCAGGTCAGCACTTCAAGTAGGAACAGATAATACTCCTACCCTTACTGGGGCATGGGATGGAGTATGAAGGGGTCGCCTCCAGGGCTCCCCAGGCTGTTGGAGGGTATTGCGCAGGGGTGCTGCTGTGATGCCATGGTGAGGGGAGGAGAAGCTCTTTGCACTGGGGCTATGTCCTACTGGCTAGGGAAACCTCAGGTAACATGAATGCCTCACCTGGAGCCTACGGTTTCCCTAAGGAAGTGTGGAGCCTTCACAGGCAAACCTCAGCCTCTCAAGGGTCTTCGTGCATCCTTTGTGGTCTTAGGGTCGGAGGGTCGGGGGAGACTTCTGTCTAAAACGTTGCACTGCATCCAACATCAGGGCGGCACTCCTGGTTCTCTGCATGCTGGGAACGCCCCAGGGCTCTGGCTTGTGCTCCCAAGCTCCTCGCAGGGTCCCATCCGCTGGGCAGCGGGCCGTGCACCACACGTGCCTGGGTTTAGAGGAGGGGTGGGCGAGGGCTCTTCCGTTCTATCCCTTTGTGCAGGTCAATTTTCCTTCTCTCAGTTCCCTTCAGCCACAGTTTTCCTTTTGTCTTCTTACCATGAAGACGGGAAGACCACAGAAGCTCTGTGTGCTGTCCGAGGGCGATGTCTTTTAGCCGTGTGCCCAGTGGAACCCCGCAGAATTCTCAGCATTATCCCTTTTCCCCCATCTCTTGGAACCAGAGCAGAGTGAAGAAGTCCTGTCTCCCGTGTTCTGCCCACCCATGGAAGGCACCAGGGATGCCTGCCATCCACCGTATGTAACACCTTAGCTTCACTGGCCCACCTAGTTCCTCCTCTCTTCAGTGAAGCCTGAGACAGGTCCTAGAATACCCCCTCACTTCTCTTTTTTTTTTTTTTTTTTTTCCCCCGGAATCTGGCTCTGTCACCCAGGCTAGAGTACAGTGGCACGATCTCAGCTCACTGCAACCTCCAACTCCCGGGTTCAAGTGATTCTCCTGCCTCAGCCTCCCGAGTAGCTGGGACTACAGGTGTGCACCATCACATTCACCTAATTTTTGTGTTTTTAGTAGAGATAGGTTTTCACCATGTTGGCCAGGCTGGTCTTGAACTTCTGACCTCCAGTGATTTGCCTGCCTCGGCCTCCCAAAGTGCTGGGATTACAGGCATGAGCCACCACGCCCGGCCTTAGAATTCATTTTATTTGTATCTCTTTGAGGTTATTTGCCATCTTTAGGGCTTCAGCAGGTAGAACTCCAGTCAGCAGCCCCCTTGCTTTTAGAAAATAAAAGGTGCAACACGCCTGCTAAAACAAGGTGATTTTGCCTGCACAGTTATTTTTGTTCTTGTTGTTTCTTTTTGACTTACATTTTTAGCTACATTTCCAGAACCCTGAGGGAAAGTGGCAAGAAACTCTCTGGTGACTGCCATACTCATTATGCCTGAGAGATGCTGTAGAGAAACTCCCTCATCTCTGTAGATACGGTCTTGTCATGTTCTGATGATGAGCGTTTTGGAGGTGAGATGCTGCTAAGCTCGTACTGAACAGAAAGAGGTTGACTCAGAAGCGATTTATGACAGGACTGGAAGGAAGTCTGCCGAGGCAGTTGCCGAGGGCCCGTGAAGAAGTGCTGAATACGGAAATCTTATCATTGGTTAAAAATCAGCAAACTCAGAAACTCCGTCCGCCTTCAGAGAGCTCAGCCTCCAACAGCAGCGGGAGGCAGCCAGGAGGGGCCCGCCTGTGATCATGCCCCACAGAAGGGGCTCGCTCACTCTCTGAGATCCCAGTCATGGAACACAGCAGACCACAGGCCTAGCTCTGGCTGCAGCCTGGAAGCCTGGCACTCTGGATGCCAGCACAGGGCCAGAGGGTCTGGCAGCAGAGGCCAAGTAAGGGAATGAAAACAAAGGGGCAAGGAATGAGGATGAAGGCTGTGTTTGCCTAGACAGTGCCTGACACATTGCACACGTGCAGTAATGTCTGTGGAGTGGATGCACAAATGAATGAATGCCTCCTCCATGCCACCATTCTATGTACTGGGGATACGTCCAGAACACATCAAATAGTCCAACATTCCTGCCCCTGTGGAACTTCTATTCTAGAAGCAGGGGAGACAGATGACAAATATAACAGATGCACATGCGATGTAGTTTCCTAGAAGGAGATGAGCGTTCTGAAAACAATCAAGAAGGCTAAGGGGGCTTGGAAATGCTAGGGGCTGGCGGGTGTTGCAAGTCTTAGTGGGGTAGTCAGGACAGGCAGTACCTCGCATGCCAGAGCTGAGCGAGGCCTTGCAAAGGGGTGAGAGAGTCAGTTGTGTGGATAAGAGTATCAGGCAAGAGGAGGTAAGAGGAGAAAGCCTGTGCAAAAGTAGGAGTGATCGAGAGGGAGAATGATAGAAGACACAGTCTGAGAGACAAGAAGGGAGTCAGTCAAAATCCATCTGCAGGAAGCAGATGGCCTACTCACATTGGAGGACTGGGGGAGTTTACTTAAAGGACCATTGTAGAGAGTAGGCAGATGTAGAGACACCCCAAGGAATAGCACAGCACCCCGCACCCCAGATGCCATGGCCACCCCTGGAATTGAAGGGACAAGAAAAGAGAAGCTACAGGGACCTGGGGAGAGAGGAGAAGGCTGCTTGCTGGTTGATTGACAACAGCTGGCCCATGGGGACCCCTGCAGGGAGAAAGCTGGGGGGAATAAGTACCCCAACTCCACTGTCCTCTCACTCAGTCTCTTGCCCAGGTTCCGTTATTGTTGGATCCCAGTGCAAACCTAGAGAACCCATTGCAGGTTGGCCTCCTAAGCCAGGGACCTGCAGAGAGCAGAGTGGAGAAGGGTGGGGGTGGATATGGAGAGGCCAACCAGAGGCACCCAGACAGTGCCAGTGAAGGACTTTGGCTTCCCCTCTGAGTGAGACACAAGCCCCTGGGGGTGCTGGACAGAATGACAGGATCTGACATCCTAAATAAGCACCAGCTGCCAATCATAAGTGACCAGGAGCTGAAGAAAGGAGGTGGTTGGAGAAGGAGGCACAGGAAATCAGAGCAGGTGGTTTGTGCAGGCTAGATGGGGAGGGATGGGTGCACAGTGCTCAGCACCTCCAGCCCGAGGCAGCTCGGATCCGCCAGGGCTGTTCTCCTCCTCCCCACTGAGAGGAGTGCTCTGGATCTAAGAGTTTACTCTCCACCCAGTGAGGTAGGCCTGGGCCTCACAAAGGACTGCCACAGACACCAGGTATGTGGGTGGCCTGGAGCCATCCCAAGGAGACCTTATGAAGCCCCCAGTGCCAGCATGAGTTGGACTGTGTGTTGCCCTTTGCTTACTGTTGTGGGCTCAATGTGCCCTCCAAAAATATGTTGAAGTTCTATCCCCCAGTACCTCAGAATGTGACCTTATTTGGAAATAGGGCCATGGCAGGTGCAATTAAGATGAGGTCACCCTGGAGAAGGGTAGGCCCTTAATTCAATATGACTGATGTCCTAATAAGAAGAAGGAAGAGAGTGTGGAGATAGACGTGAGACATGCAGGGAGAAGGCCGCATTTAGTCAGAGGCAGAGACCTGAGTGATGCTAGAGGTTGGCGGCTGCCATCAAAAGAAACCAGAAAAGGCGACAAAGGATTCTGCCCAGAATTTCAGAGAGAACACAGCCCTGCTGACACCTTGATTTTGGACTTCTGGCCTCCAAAACTGTGAGTGTATCAGTTTCCATTGTTGAAGCCATCCAATTTGTGGGGTTTTCTTCTGGAAGTCCTAGTGTGTTAGTCCATTTTCAACTGCTGATAAAGACATACCTGGGACTGGGTAATTTATAAAGAAAAAGAGGTTTAATTAACTCGTAGTTCCACGTGGCTGGGGAGGCCTCACCATCATGGTGGAAGGCGAAAGGCATGTCTTACAAGGTGGCAGACGAGAGAATGAATGAATCAAGTGAAAGGGGAAACCCCTTATAAAACCATTAGATCTCGTGAGACTTATTCACTGCCACGAGAACAGTATGAGGGAAATCGCCCTCATGATTCAATTATTTCCCACCAGGTCCCTTGCACAGCGTGTGGGAATTATGGGAGCTACAGTTCAAGATGAGATTTGGGTGGGGACACAGCCAAACCTTATCACCTAGGAAACCGATATGCCCACTCTCTCAGTTCAAATGCTTGATGAGGGGCTTTCAGGCTGCTTGGCTGATGTCTGGCTACATTGTGCTGACTTCCCAACTTGGGTTCTTTTCCTGGGTGCCTATGATAATTTCACAGCCAGACTGACCAGGAAGAAGTGGCTCTTCGCTTGGCAACTTCTGGCCCTCCCCTATTGGCTGGGGCCCTGGGTTGCTCAGGGGCGGGGGGGCGGCAACTGCAAATAGCTGCCTGGCCAGGCACGGACTGCAGGATGAAGTTGCAGTAGTTGTGCAAGATGCTGTGAGGCCTCCAGTGGGGGGCTACAAAAGACACCGAGTCCAACAGGAGTCTGGCATAGAGTTGGCATTCAATAAATCCTTCCTGAGCCACCTTTTCTGGACTTTTGAGCTGGTATTGTGGTTGAACAGTGGCCTGCAAAAAGACACATCTGCATTCACATCCTGGAAATCTGTGAACGTGACCTTTATTATAAAAGAGGTATTTGCAGATGTGATTCGGTTAAGGATCTTGAGATGAGATCGTCCTGGATTAACTGGGTGGGCCCTAAACCCAGTGACAAGTGTCCTCATAAAGAGACAGGAGAGAAGACACAGACATCATGCAAAGATGGGGGCAGAGATTGGTGTGATCTGGCCACAAGTGAATGAGGTCAAGGATGACTGGCAGCCACCTGGCGCTGGCAGAAGCAAGGAAGTCTTCTTCCCTAGAGCCTTTGGAGGGAGCACAGCTCTGCTGACACCTTGACTTCAGACTGCTGGCCTGCAGAACCAGGAGAGAATAAATTCCTTCAGACATGAGTGGCTTCTCCATCATCACCAGAACCAGCCTTTCCTTTAGCTAAGGCTACCACCTCTGTGGAAGCTAACGGAATGTCTGAAGAAAGCCCAGGGGTGGGACTGAGTTGGTGGACTCTGGAGGGATCCATTCTAAGGAAGGTCAGAGAGAGTTGGATGAAACCAGGGGTGAGCATAGCACATTATTAAGCATGCGTGGGCCTTTGTGCTCCTGCCTGCCTGGCTCTGATTTGCTTCTCTTATTTGTTATTTGTCTTGATCCTGGTTCTTGCCCCTGATGAAAATGTTCTTTAATGAAGAGTTTTACATGGAGAGAAATGGCCTAGTTATGGGTCCATCTCAGGGGGACGTTCTCTTCACAAAGACAGTTCCTCAGCTTCCTGGGATCCCACTGGCAGTGGCAAAGGCTCCCTGGGCCACCAGGAGGACTGTTTACTTCTGTTTCCTGGACAGCCGGTTTGGCCTGGATGGCCCAGAGCAGGTTCCTCACCTCTCTGCTGAGTGGCTCCTCCCGGAGACAGCAGGCTGCAGTGCTAACAAGGTTTGGCCGTGTCCCCACCCAAATCTCATTTTGAATTGTAGCTCCCACAATTCCCATGTGTTGCAGGAGAGACCTGGTGGGAGATAATTGAATCATGGGGCAGTTTCCCCCATACTGTTCTGGTGGCAGTGAATAAGTATTATGAGATCTGATGGTTATATAAGGGGAAACCCCTTTTGCTTGGCTCTATTCTCTTTTGCCTGCTGCCTTGTAAGATGTGCCTTTTGCCTTCTGCCATGATGGTGAGGCCTCCCCAGCCATGTGGAACTGTGAGTCCATGAAACCTCTTTTTCTTATAAATTACCCAGTCTCGGGTATGTCTTTATCAGCAGTGTGAAAATGGACAAATACACCGCCTTCTCAGGCATGCATAACGAGGTGGCTCGCACCAAGGCTGGGGCCTCTGCCCCATGTTTCCATCCAGCTGACCTTGCTGGTCTTGCCAGACTCAGAGCCCAGTGCAGAACATAAGTTCCCCGCCTCTGCCTTCCCCACCCACATCTGCTTTTTTGGACTGAGGGTTCTTCTGACCAAATGAAAACAAAAGCATGGTATGAAGAAGAGATGAAGAACCTGAGGATGCTGAGTTAGTCTGAAAAGGAGAAGACAGAGGGACCCATGAATGCAGCCTCAGGTGTGAGAAACTTACTATCTTCCCGTAGCCGAAGATTAACTGGGGCTGTTCTGGAAGGTTCCTGACCCAGAGTGGGTAAAACTCAAGAGATACATTTTAGCTTTGTATGTAAACACAAACTTGACAAACTCTCAGAATGTAGTGGTTGTGCATGGAGAGCTTTCCCCATGCTCTGCCCATCTCTGTGGTGACCACTGAAGCCCAAAGCCTCCATGGAAGGAGCAGGTCATGACACGTCCATAGACCCTGACCACTGAGCAGTGGATGGATGGGATGAAGGCCACCATCTGACCCGGGACCAGCCAGTCCTTTGACTGACCAGTGGCCAACCAGGTGCTTTCCCTTACAAATTTGAGCTAAGAGACATAGAGTCGTCCACAGAGGGGCCGGGGAGGTGCGCTTGCAGGAGATGATGCCATCAACATCCCATGCGTTTCACAGGGGCATCCCTCTAGTTTCACCTCTACACGCTCAAGGCGGCTTTGTGGCCATACCAGTGTGCTCTCTATCAAGTTAATGACCCTAGAAGTAGCCCTCGCCATGATGAGCTGATTTAGTGGGTAAATGCTAGGTTTCCTCATCCCTTGGTTGGGATAAGTCTCTTTTCCAGAGTTTCCCGGCAGGACTGAGTTTCAGTTGTCCATGGTGGTAATTCGTTTGCTATTGTCCTTTTATTGATGTCCATCTTCCCTGTCTCACTTCCTCACTCCCTTACAAAGGGATTCCTTTCAAATAAACTACTTGCCTAAAAGCTTTTTAATTTAATTTTTTTCAGGGTCTACCCCTGGAACAACTCAAATGAAGACGGGATTGGATATACTAGGTCATGTAGACTTGAGGCTGGTGACCACATTGGGTCAGATATTAGTGGGAAGGCAAGCCTAGAGAAAGATGGGGTGGAGGGAACCTGACTGTGAAGGTCCCCATGGCCTCTAAGAGACAAGGAGATAGAGGCCAGAAGTCACCTGGGAAACAGAAGGAAGAACTCTGAGCCCACACACCCACAATCTCCTTGTCTTCTGCTAAACGGTTTCTGTTCCTTGCAGTCAAAGCATCTTAGCAACAGTTAACTCTATAAAACTTACTATATGCCAGGCACTGTCTTAACCTCCATGCCAGCAGGGTAGCCAGATTTAGCAAATAAAAAATCCAGGATGCCCAGTTAGACTTAGGACATAGTTACACTAAACAAATATTTGTAATCTATAATTCAAATGTAATGAATTTAAATTTAATCTGGCAACTCTACATACTATCGTATAAGGCACATTCTCTTACTGTTTTACAGCGGAGGAAACAGCAATTGAGTAACTTATCCAGGTTCACACAGCTGCTAAACAGTAGGGCTGGACTGGGCCCCAGGCAGTCTGACTCCAGAACTTGGCCTCTGAGCTGCCTCTTCAGTACCTTTGCTGGTCCCATATCACCCAACAGTGAGGTGAGCTGTCTCTCAAAGGAGTGAGTTCCCCATCACTTATTTTTTGTGGCCAAGCAGTTGAGGAGCATCATGGGTTGGTGCTTGATTTCTACCTGGGAAATCTTTAAGGCAAGAGAGATGAATCTTAGTGTTGCCTTGGCAGAGGAGTAAATGGGAATTGCTGCTCTGAAGGGACCAGAGCTTGTCTGAGCAAAAGATGTGTGCGTTTTCCTATGAATCAGCTGTGAGCCATTGGTATGCAGCCACTCTCCCTAGTTTGCCCAGGATGGCTCCTGTTTAGGCGTGTCATCTTGCAGTCCCATCCAGTTCACCATTTTACTTCCAAGCAAGGTGTATTATAGTAATAGTTGCATTCAAGCAGACTGGATAGGTTTGATAGACCACTTGAAACTGCTAGCTCCATACCATGGCCTCATCTAGTTGTGTGGACCACATTTGATCTGTGGCTAAATTCAGAAGCTTCCTAGCAACATCTCTCTTTGTTGTACAACATAACCAACACTCTCTTGTAAGGACAGCACACAGGGCGCTCCCAAATAAAGTGCACTATGACATGAGTGATTCGGTAAATCTAACTGCTGCCAGTCGTGCCTCATGGGAGGAGAAAGTATTTGGTGTGATGCTGCTGATCTCATGGGCAGTTGGCACGCCAGCCAGTTGTGCCAATGGTCTGTACCAATAGCCTGGGCTATGGCCTGCAAAATGCTCAAAGCCACCAGGCTGTCAGTTGATAGTGTCAGTGGGAAGATGGGAAATTATAGATTAGATACGTATAAAATATGTGTGGGAAATTCAGGCTTAACAGTCCTACCCGGGGAAGGGGGTGATATATAGAGAGAAGACTGAGTGCCTTTGCTGCAGTTGCATTGTCATTTATCACATGGTGCAACTCCCTTTATTTATTGTATTGTTTGGTAATGATTTTTACATTTTTCAATAAACCCTTCAGGCCACAACAAGCTCAAAAACATTTCCATGCATATTTAGTAAAAACTTAAGTACAACATTTCTGTTTCTCCAGCAAGTTGACAATGAACACGCACCTAGCACAAAGTGTTGATGTTTGCCAGCGCACCACAGTGGCTAAAGTCACCGACCATTGAAAACCAGTTAGTCACAAATCTACCACAGAAGCATCAACATCTAAGGTGAAAGATAGTGGCTGTTTGTAGGAGACAATGCCCAAAGGAGATGATTTAACACGTGCAGTTACAGAAAAATACACTCACACACCACTTTGCACACCGCGATTTTTTGTTTGTATCAAATGATTGTTCTTTAAAATTAATCTTATTCATTTTGGTGGGAAAATATTTGAATAGACATTACTCCAAAGAAGATATACAAATGGCCAAAAAACGCACTAAAAAGATGCTCAACGTCCTTAATTGTTAAAGAAATGCAAATCAAAACCAGTGAGATACATCTCACACCTATCAGGATGGCTTTTATCACAAAACAGAAAATAGCAAAAATAACAAGTGTTGAAGAGGATAGGGTGAAATCGAAAGCTTTGTGCATGATGAGTGGGAACGTAAAATGTTACAGTCAGTGTGGAAGATGGTATGCCAGTTCCTCAAAAAGATAAACCTAAAATTATCATGTGATCCCACAATTTCTCTTCTAGGTATAAGCCCAAAAGAATTGAAATCAGGAACTCAAGCAGATAATGTACACCCATGTTCACAGCAGCATCATTCACAACAGACAAAGTGGAAGCAACTCACCTGTCCATCGATGGATGAATGGATAAACAAAATGTGGTCTCCCCAGAGAGTGATGGTTATTCAGCCTTAAAAAGGAAGGGAATTCTAACGCGTGCTACAACACGTACGAATCTTGAGGACATTATGCTGAGTGAAAAAAGCCAATAACAAGAGGACACATATTGTATGATTCCACGTATATAAGGTACCTAGAGTAGTCCAATTCATAGAAACAGAAAGTAGAAGGGTGGTGACCAAGGGCTGGGGTAAGGGAAATCGGGAGTTTTAATGGGTATGGAGTTTTAGTTTGGGATGCTAAATAAGTTCTGGAGGTGAATAAAGGTGATGGTTTCATAACAATGTGAATGTACTTAACGCAACCGAATCATAGTACAGTTGAAAATGGCTACAATGAGGCCAGGCATGGTGGCTCACGCCTGTAATCCCAGCACTTTGGGAGGCCGAGGCGGGTGGATCACCTGAGGTCGGGAGTTCGAGACTAGCTTGACCAACATGGAGAAACCCCATCTCTACTAAAAATACAAAATTAGCCGGGTGTGGTGGGGCATGCTTGTAATCCCAGCTACTCAGGAGGCTGAGGCAGGAGAATCACTTGAATCTGGGAGGTGGAGGTTGCGGTGAGTTGAGATCATGCATTGCACTCCAGCCTGGGCAACAAAAGTGAAACTCTGTCTAAAAAAAAAAAAAAAAAGGCTACAATGGTAAATTTTGTGGTATGTGTATTTTACCACAATAAAAAAAAAATCAGTCCCGCTCATTTTATATTCCAAGTTTTCTTGTAGACGTACAAAGAGAAGTGGTAACTTAATGTGTTGGTTTCATTGGCCAAACAACTTTGCAGACAGATAAATGATGCCAATCTGTCATTAATGTTATCTGATGTTCCAAGTATAAGCTAACTCTCATAAGGGTTTGATATTTTTCAGCCAACTCACAGAACCAAAATAAAGCTTTGGGAAGTTCACTTTGTCAAAGATGAAACATTCAAAATAAATGTAAACACTAATTTAAATGTAGCTAAAATGTTCAGCCTTGAAGATAAGATTGTTTTTGTGGTCTCAACACAACTATATATTTTGCCAAATCACAGCTTCCTGATAAAAACAGTGTTTTGCTAAATTTAACTACCAAGTAGCAATGACCTTGGAATTGGTTGCAATGAACATGTAATTTCTATTTTATTCAAACCAGCTGTGATAATCTACCAACTGAAATACAAGCTTCAGTTGTTAAATGTTACAAATATTTTTATACCTACTCAGAGTAACTATGATTAAGCTGAAGTAGTATTTAAAAAAAAAAAAAACGTTGGCAATGTAGTATATGATTTTTTCTTTGCTGCAAGTCATTAAACAGATTTTAGAAATGTTTGAGCTTTTGCAGATCAGCCCATTTACTTTATAAATCAGCCCAACAGCCTTCTGATGATACCAAATTTTTTTTTTTAAGTGGGTCCTCTACATCTTAGTTAAAAATCATTTAGAAATATTTAATCAAAGTACTCAATGGATAGAGCTCTAAAATAAAACATCACCTTTTAAAACTTTTAGCACATTGCAAGGATTGAAAACAAAGCTTGCAAGAAGAAATGGAGACTTACCCCCCCAAAAGCAAGAAAGGAACTGGATAAATTCAAGGGTGAGAACATCCATAGTATAATCCACTATTGTGCTTTAGCAAATCATAACTTGAAAAGGTGCTCAACACCATTGATCATTAGAGAAATGCCAATCAAAACTACAATAAAGTATCATCTCACCCCAGTTAAAATGGCTTCTATCCAAAAGACAGGCAATAACAAACGCTGGCGAGGATGCAGAGAAAAGGGAACCCTCGTACACTGTTTGTGGTTATGTAAATTGGTGCAACCACTGTGGAGAACGCTTTGGAGGTTCCTCAAAAAACTAAGAATAGAGCTACCATATAATCCAGTAACCCCACTGCTGTGTATGTACCCAAAAGAAAGGAAATCAGAATATTGAAGAGATATTTGCATTTCCATGATTTTTCCAGCACTATTCACAATAGCCAAGATTTGGAAGCAACCTAGGTATCCATCAACAGATAAATGGAAAAAGAAAATGTGGAACATATATTCAAGGGAATATTATTCAGCCATGAAAAAGAATAAGATCTTGTCATTTGCAACAACATGAATGGAACTGGAGATCATTATGCTAAGTGAAATGAACTAGGCACAGAAAGACAAACATGACATCATGTTCCCACTTGTATGTGGGATCTAAAAATCAAAGCAATTAAACTTATGGAGATAGGAAGTAGAAGGATATAACTGAGGCTGAGAAGGGTAGTAGGGGAAGGGGGTGGGAAGAAGGTGGGGATGGTTATTGGGTACAAAAAATTAGAATGAATAAGACCTAGTATTTGATAGCAGACTAGGGTGACTATAGTCAATAAAAATTTAATTATACATTTTAAAATAATAACCTGTAATCCCAGGACTTTGGGAATCCCAGCACTTTGGGAAACCCAGTTTTGCACCTGTTAACTTGAGGTTAGGAGTTCATCTGAGGTTAGGAGTTAAAGACCAGCCTGGCCAACATGGTGAAACCCTGTCTCTACTACAAATACAAAAATTAGCGGTGTGTTGCCTGTAATCCCAGTTACCTGGGAGGCTGAGGCAGGAGAATTCCTGGAACCCAGGAGATGGAGGCTGCAGTGAGCCGAAATTGCACCACTGCACTCAAGCCTGGGTGACCGAGGGAGACTCTGTCTCAATAAATAAATAAATAAATAAATAAATAAATAAATAAATAAACACACATAATTCGATTGTCTGTAACACAGACATTCTCTACTATGTGATTATTGCACATTGCATGCCTGTAGCAAACATCTCATGTACCCCATAAATATATATACCTCCTATGTACCCATAGAAATTAAAAATGAAAAACACAAAATTATAGACGTCAAATGAATAAAGGCAGAATAAGAAGTTTTTTAAAAAAGAAAATCTTAACTTGAGGAGAGAGGGGAGAATCTTTTAATAGAGTCTTTCTTTCTTTCTTTCTTTCTTTCTTTCTTTCTTTCTTTCTTTCTTTCTTTCTTTCTTTCTTTCTTTCTTTCTTTCTTTTCTTTTCTTTTCTTTTCTTTTCTTTTCTTTCTTGACAGGCTCTCACTGTCTTACCAGGTTGCAGTGCAGTGGTGCCATCTCAGCTCACTGCAGCTTCCACCTCCTGGGTTCAAACGATTCTCATGCCTCAGCCTCCTGAGTAGCTGGGATTACAGGTGTGTGTCACCAGGCCCAGCCATTTTTTTTTGTATTTTTAGTAGAGACAGGGTTTCGCCATGTTGGCCAGACTTGTCTCAAACTCCTGGCCTCTAGCAAGCCACTCACCTTGTTCTCCCAAAGTGCTGGGATTATAGGCATGAGCCTCTGCACCTGGCCAGAGCTTCTATTTTTAATTGTATACATTTATATTATGTACCAGAATGGAATAAAATTGAGAAGGGCCTGCAATTTAAATTCTGCAAAACATTAAAATACTCATGAACAGAAATCTCTTATTTGATGCTTTTTAAGCTTGTAACAACGTTTATCAAAGAAAGGTATTCTGAAAGAATGCAAAAAGACACTGGGAAAATATTTGGGCTGAAATACATATACATTTCAACATGAAATAAATAAGAAATAAGAATATCTTTCATTTAGCAGAATTTCCTTTAAGCTCACCAGGTACCTCAGCACCAGTAAATAATATTTTTTCTCAATTAAAAATATCACAGGCCAGTTGTGGTGGATCTCGCCTGTAATCCCAGCACTTTGGGAGGCTGAGGTGGGTGCATCTTCTGAGGTCAGGAGCCTGAGACGAGCCTGGCCAACATGGCGAAACCCTATCTTTACTAAAAATAAAAAAATTGGTTTGGCCTGGTGGCACACACCTGTAATCCCAGCTTCCCAGGAGGCTGAGGCAGGAGAATCACTTGAACACAGGAGATGGAGGTTGAGGAGAGCCGAGATCGCACCACTGCACTCCAGCCTGGGTGACAAAGTGAGACTCCATTGGCCAGGCTGGTCTTGAACTCCTGACCTCAAGTGATCCACCTGCCTCAGCCTCCCAAAGTGCTGAGGTTACAAGCATGGGCCACCGCACCTGGACCGAATTTTGTTTTGTTTGTTTATTTATTTATTTATTTATTTTTTGAGATGGAGCCTCGCTCTGTCGCCCAGGCTGGAGTGCAGTGGTGCGATCTCGGCTCACTGCAAGCTCCGCCTCTTGGGTGGAGGCGGATTCTCCTGCCTAAGCCTCCCAAGTAGCTGGGGTTACAGGCATGCACCACCATGCCTGGCTAATTTTTGTATTTTTAGTAGAGATGGGGTTTCACCATGTTGGCCAGGCTGGTCTCGAACTCCTGACCTCAAGTGATCTGGCTGCCTCGGCCTCCCAAAGTGCTGAGATAACAGATGTGAGCCACCACGCCTGGCCGCATTTTATTTTCAAATACAGTTTTTCAATAGAATGATTTCTTAGGTCCATTAATGTGATAAAACCAATTTGTTTGTCTCTAAATACTTCTATGTAATTTCAGTTATGTTTATGGTCCTCTACTCCCATGGCAGAGCGATAAGTCTGTAAAGTTTTAAATCCTGCTCAAGAAGGCTATTTGGAGAGGCCATGAGATGTCCCAGACTTCACTGTGTGAAGTCAGTGGGCATCTGGAAAAAGGGGAAAATGCATTGCCCACCTCAAGAAGTTTGCAACTGCAGGGCCCCAGCGTGAGTTGCCGAAGAACACCAGGCCGACACTGGGGAAAGGTTGTGAAATTCCATCAGACTCAGAGAGCTTAGAGCCACTTTACTATAGTACCAATCGAGTGGCACATTTTCTTCCCCTTTCTCCCTGCTTTCCTTCCTCTGCTCCGTCCCAGAGGGGCCAGAAACCAGAAACAGAGGTGAGCAAACTAGGGAGGAAAAAGGAGGGAGAGAGGGACACTGTCTGCCGTCCTCAAGGTGGGTGGTCTTCCTGCAGGTGGCCGTGGCAAGAGCGGGGGCAGAAGACTCATCTGTGAGTCAAGACTTAAGTGTGGATTGGACTGGAGATTTGATTTTCTGAATGGAGACAATGTTTGCAAACAAAGCTACCTTAAGGCGAGGGCAGTGGCTCACACCCGCATTCCCAGCACTTTGGGAGGCTGAGGTGGGTGGATCACCTGAGGTCAGGATTTCGAGACCAGCCTGGCCAACATGGCGAAACCCTATCTCTACTGAAAATACAAAAATTACCCCGGCATGGTGGCGGGTGCCTGTAATCACAGCTACTCGAGAGGCTGAGAAAGGAGAATCGCTTGAACCCGGGAGGTGGAGGTTGCAGTGAGCCTAGATCTCACCACTGCACTCCAGCCTGGGCGACAGAGGGATACTCTGTCTCAAAAAAGAAAAAGGAAAGTTACCCGAGGACTTTTTAAAACCAAAGAGTAAACCAAAATCAAAGGGCTAATTAACAGGAATGAAGTACTGATCCATGCTACAATGTGGATGGACCTTAATAATAATATTGTCCTAAGTGAAAGAGGCCAGACACAAGGCAACACAGCGTATGGATTCATTGATATGAAACATCGGAAGAAGTCAATTCATAGGGACAGAATGCAGACTTATGGTTGCCAGGGCCTGTGGGACAGGGTAATGGGGACCACTAATGGGTACATGGTTTCCTCTCAGGATGATGTAAATGTCTTGGAACTAGACAGAGCTGGTGGTTGTACATCACTGGGAATATCCTAACTGTCCCTGCATTGTACCCTTGAAATCGTCAATGTTTAATTTTATGTCATGTAAATTTTTTCTGAATTAAAAAAAACAAAAACAAAAACAAAGGCTGCCCCAAATGTTCATCCAAGTACAGGAGAAGATGTTCCCTATAGGCAAGATTAAAGGACAGTGCCAGACAAAAAGTGTGTAAGGAGAGTACCCCATACACTGTGTGTCTAACACACACTGCTACATAGAGCTACATGCATGAAACCACATGAACTGTACTCTCTGGAGATTTAAAGAATTTCCAAGGGCAAATCTGAACTCTACTTGGATTTCACCCAATATGATGACTTCAGAAAATTAACTTTATATCCTCTGAGCAGCAGTGAGGCATTAGGCAGGCGGTGGCAAGACAGAAACTCCGAGCTTATGTCTCCCTGTGAGCTAGGTTTCATTCATAGGAGAGTTCTAGACTGGGGTGAAGTTCTACAAAACTGTTGCTGTGGACCCGGGGCCACTTTGGACCCAGAACCAGCCAGCTCTCCCTGAAGCTCCTCCCGAGGTCCAGCTCTTTGTTTTGTACTGAGTTCTCCTTCCTGTGAATCCTGGCCATAAATCTCCAAATTCCTGCAGGGGTTCCGTGCCTAGCAACCAAAGTGGCTGGATGGCTTAGTCTAAGAAGCCTGCTGGCTTGGAAGAAAGCCCTTGCCCCAGAAGAGAAGTGATTGGCAGCTGGCAGGCATCCTGGGTATCTGCATTGGCTGTTGTGTGCCCAAGAGAAGATATGCAGACTGTTTTAAAAACTGGCAGGAAGATGCTAAGTTTTAAGCTTACAAATGTGCATCAGAATCGGAAAGGATTAAACCAGAGAAGTAGGGAAATAATTAGGATCCAAACTCCACTGCTAATTCAAGTGAAGAAATCACCTCTTCATGCCTCAGTTTTCCCTTCTGTAAAATGGGAATCCTTTTGATTTCACCACATGGTTAGTAATGTAACATGTATAAAATGTGTAAAATGATATATCATGTATCATCTTTAAAATGATACACATACATATGGAATGGCATTGAAAAGTACAAAGTGTAAATATAAAATGCAAGAGTTTTACCCAGGTAGATTTACGTAGGAGCTTATTCAGAAATACACCTACCTTGGTCAGGCACGGTGGCTCATGCCTATAATTCCAGCACTCTGGGAGGCTGAAGCGGGTGGATCACCTGAAGTCAGGAGTTCAAGATCAACCTGGCCAACATGGTGAAAATCCCATCTCTACTAAAAATATAAAAATTATCTGGGGATGGTGGCGCGTGCCTGTAATCCCAGCTACTCAGTTGGCTGAGGCAGGAGAATCACTTGAATCTGGGAGGCGGAGGTTGCAGTGAGCCAAGATTGCGCACTGCACTCCAGCCTGGGTGACAGAGCGAGACTCCGTGTCAAAAAAAAAAAAACCCAAAACAATAACAACAACAACAAAAAGCCTACCTGGTGGCAAGACAGGGCTCTCAGTGTTTTGGGATAAGGGGGCCAGCAGATGGATCTGTAGTCAGGCTTGACTAATTCACACAGGACTTGCACATCTGTCTGGGATGCATACAGATCCCATGTTCTGAGTTTGTCAAGACCAAATTAGCTAGAATGGTAAGCCTAAATGAGAAAAATGAATCATCAGTCCCTCATTATGGTTGCTTTTGCTTTTCAGGATTAATGAACACTAGGATTGAAATAATACAACATATGCAATTTTTAAGTTGGGTATTAATTAGTGCAAAGAACAAGTTTGGGGGAATTTCTTCTTTCTTTACCAAGCTAGGAAGGTGAAGGATTTCTATGGCAGTTGGCTGATTCCGAATTGAGAGTTTGACCTTTATGTTCCATTCTGTACCACCCAAGATGACATTCAATTCAACTCAGTAGTGTTAAAGCAAACTAAATACAGCCTGAGAATGACTCAGTACTTCTATATTTGTGAATGAACTGTAACCTAGCTTAATAGTCATACAAAATTAAAAATCTAACTTAATAGTATGCATCTGTAACAACAGCCAAGTGTTAGCCAATCCCAGCGGCCATACTTCAACCACTCATAGACTGCTGTGTGTTCAATCTGCCGTCATATAAGGCAAATGTTGACCTGTAACCAATCTCACTGTTTCTGTACCTCATTTCCGATTCTTGTACGTTAATTTACCTTTGTTGTCCATAAATTTGTTCTGACCCCAAGGCAACCCTGGAGTCTCTGTGAATCTGCTGTGATTCTGGGGTCTGCCTCACTGCTCAATTACACTCCTTTAAATTTAATTCAGCTATCAGTGGATAGTTTCTATTTTGCACCAAGCCCTGGGGATCCCACACTGGGAACAGCGAGGTGAATGAGACAGTTTACCTAAACTTCAGATTGCATGCAGGTTCTTGGAGATCATCCCAGACTTAGCCCTGGAGTTTGAAGAAGATGGATAATCCAAACCTGCAACAGACATACCTGCCATGCTCCACCATGTATTCTGGCCAAGGATTTCCATGGAATTAGCACCAACAGAGGTAGACACCCAAGCTGGAAACCATTTCTTTGTGTAGCGACAAAACTCCTTGGGTCCCTTAAGGATATCCCGAATCGAGAGTCTGGTATTTAAACTGACAGCCACTCATCTCATTGAAGGGCAGGCATCTGAAATTAGAAAGCAGAAAGATCAGGAAAGCAGAAGATGACATTTTGTATGCTTTCAGGAGTCCAGGCAGTGTGTTTTAAGTCTCTACACTCATCTGCATGATAGTTAAAGGAGTTTTGTTTGTTTTTTAAACAACCATCGAAACCCCAAACCAATTTTCAGCCTGAGTACTCCCCACGAGCTTGCTCCAAATACTAAACAGATGGGCTCCAAGTTGAGTTTTCCTGAAGTTACGCCTTGTCCAACTCAGAAATACAACAAGCAAGACTCACCCAAAAGTCTAACAACACTGATTAAAAAAAATTTCCCCCAAGGACCACAAAATGCCTGCCCTGATTTACCTGCAAATTGCAGGGTTCTTCAGGGGCTTCCAGTTTCTCCTTAGCTAAACAAGAGACCAGCCAAACCCACAGATTCTCAGGTGTTTGTTTCCCAAACAGTTCTGGTCAGCACAGGCTGAAAAAGGCTGAGAATTCAATTTTGCTATTTGGCGAAGGAAAAAGGGAATATCCTCTTATGTTGTATTAAGTACTAAAAGGCATCAAATTTTAGAGCTGGATGACACTTTAGATGCAGTCCAATGACCCCTCTTTATTTTTTATTGTGATAAAATATACATAACATACAATTTAGCATTTTAGCCATTTTAACTGCACAATTCAGTGACATTAAGTACATTCACATAGTTGTGCAACCATCACCACCATCCATCTCCAGAACTCTCTTCATCTTCCCAAACTACAATTCTGTACCCATTAAACCCTCACTCACTCCCAACTCCCTCCTCCAGCCCCTAGTAACCATCTTTCTCTTCCTTCCTTCCTTCCTTCCTTCCTTCCTTCCTTCCTTCCTTCCTTTTTCTTTCTTNCCTTCCTTCCTTCCTTCCTTCCTTCCTTCCTTCCTTCCTTCCTTCCTCTCTCTTCTCTCTCTCTCTCTCTCCCCCAGGGTCTCATTCTGTTGCCCACTCTGGAGTGTACTGGCACAATCATGGCTCACTGTAACCTTGACCTCCTGGGCTACAGCGACTCTCCCACCTCAGCCTCCTGAGTAGCTGGGACTACAGGTGTGCACTACCATGCCCAGCTAATTTTTACAGTTTTTGTAGACACGAAGTCTTGCTACATTACCCAGGCTGGTCTCAAACTCCTGGGCTCAAGTGATCCTCTTGCCTCAGCCTCTCAAAGTGCTGGTATTACAGGCATGAGCCACCATGCCTGGCCCATTCTACTTTCTGTCTCTATGAATTTGACTAGTAGTCACTTATATAGGTACCTTATGTAAGTGAAATCATACAGTATTTCTCCTTTTGCGATTGGCTTATTTCAGTCAGCACAATGTCCTCAAGGTTCATCCATGTTGTTGTAGCATATGTTAGAATTTCCTTCCTTTTTCTTGACAGTATCTCACTCTGTTGCCCAGGCTGGAGTGCAATGGCATGATCTTGGCTCACTGCAACCTCCACCTCCTGGTTTCAAGCAATTCTCCTGTCTCAGCCTCCCGAGTAGATTACAGGCACACACCACCATGCCTGGTTAATTTTTGTATTTTTAGTAGAGATGGAGTTTCACCATATTGGTCAGGCTGGTCTCAAACTCCTGACCTCAGGTGATCCACACACTTTGGCATCCCAAAGTGTTGAGATTACAGGTGTGAGCCACTGCAACCAAACAAATTTCCTTCCTTCCTTTTTTTTAATTTTTTATTATACTTCAAGTTCTATGGTACATGTGCCCAATGTGCAGGTTTGTTACATATGTATACATGTGCCATGTTGAGTGTGCTGCACCCATTAACTTGTCATTTACATTAGGTATATCTCCTAATGTTATCCCTCCCACCTCCATCCACCCTGTAATAGGCCCCGGTGCCCAAGTGTTCTCATTGTTCAATTCTGACCTATGAGTGAGAACATGCGGTGTTTGGTTTTCTGTCCTTGTGATAGTTTGCTGGGAATGATGGTTTCCAGCTGCATCCATGTCCCTGCAAAGGACATGAACTCATCCTTTTTTGTGGCTGCATAGTATTCCATGGTGTATATGTGCCACATTTTCTTAATCCAGTCTGTCACTGATGGACATTTGGGTTGGTTCCAAGTCTTTGCTATTGTTAATGGTATCGTAATAAACATATGTGTGCATGTGTCTTTATAGCAGCATGACTTATAATCCTTTGGGTATATACCCAGCAATGGGATGGGGGCTGGGTCAAATGGTATTTCTAGTTCTAGATCCTTGAGGAATTGCTACACTGCCTTCCACAATGGTTGAACTAGTTTACAGTCCCACCAACAGCATAAAAGTGTTCCTATTTTTCCACATCCTCTCCAGCACCTGCTGTTTCCTGACTTTTTAATGATTGCCATTCTAACTGGTGTGAGATGGTATCTCATTGTGGTTTTGATTTGTGTTTTTCTGATGGCCAGTGATGATGAGCATTTTTCTATGTGTCTGCTGGTTGCGTAAGTGTCTTCTTTTGAGAAGTGTCTGTTCATATCCTTCGCCCAGTTTTTGATGGGGTTGTTTGATTTTTTCTTGTAAATTTGTTTAAGTTCTTTGTAGATCCTGGATATTAGCCCTTTGTCAGATGGGTAGATGGTAAAAATTTTCTCCCATTCTGTAGGTTGCCTGTTCACTCTGATGGTAGTTTCTTTTGCTGTGCAGAAGCTCTTTAGTTTAATTAGATCCCATTTGTCTATTTTGGCTTTTGTTGCCATTGCTTTTGGCATTTTAGTCATGAAGTCCTTGCCCATGCCTATGTCCTGAATGGTGTCGCCTTGGTTTTCTTCTAGGGTTTTTATGATTTTGGGTCCAACATTTAAGTCTTTAATCCATCTTGAATTAATTTTTGTATAAGGTGTAAGGAAGGGATCCAGTTTCAGCTTTCTACATATGGCTAGTCAGTTTTCCCAGCACCATTTATTAAATAGGGAATCCTTTCCCCATTTCTTGTTTTTGTCAGGTTTGTCAAAGATCAGATGGCTGTAGATGTGTGGGATTATTTCTGAGGGCTCTGTTCTGTTCTATTGGTCTGTATCTCTGTTTTGGTACCAGTACCATGCTGTTTTGGTTACTTTAGCCTTGTAGTATAGTTTGAAGTCAGGTAGCGTGATACCTCCAGCTTTGTTCTTTTGGCTTAGGATTGTCTTGGCAATGTGGGCTCTTTTTTGGTTCCATATGAACTCTAAAGTAGTTTTTTCCAATTCTGTGAAGAACGTCATTGGTAGCTTGATGGGGATGGCATTGAATCTATAAATTACCTTGGGCAGTATGGCCATTTTCACGATGTTGATTCTTCCTATCCATGAGCATGGAATGTTCTTCCATTTGTTTGTGTCCTCTTTTATTTCGTTGACCAGTGGTTTGTAGTTCTCCTTGAAGAGGTCCTTCACATCCCCTGTAAGTTGGATTCCTAGGTATTTTATTCTCTTTGAAGCAATTGTAAATGGGAGTTTTCTCATGATTTGACTCTCTGTTTGTCTGTTATTAGTGTGTAGGAATACTTGTGATTTTTGCACATTGATTTTGTATTCTGAGACTTTGCTGAAGTTTCTTATCAGCTTAAGGAGATTTTGGGCTGAGAAGATGGCGTTTTCTACATATATGATCATGTCATCTGCAAACAGGGACAACTTGGCTTCCTCTTTTCCTAATTGAATACCCTTTATTTCTTTCTCCTGCCTGATTGCCCTGGCCAGAACTTCCAACACTATGTTGCATAGGAGTGGTGAGAGAGGGCATACCTGTCTTGTGCCAGTTTTCAAATGGAATGCTTCCAGTTTTTGCCCATTCAGTATGATATTGGCTGTGGGTTTGTCATAAATAGCTCTTATTATTTTGAGATACGTCCCATCAAGACCTAGTTTATTGAGAGTTTTTAGTATGAAGGGCTGTTGAATTTTGTAGAAGGCCTTTTCTGCATCTATTGAGATAATCATGTGGGTTTTGTCTTTGATTCTGTTTATATGATGGATTACATTTATTGATTTGCATATGTTGAACCAGCCTTGCATCCCAAGGATGAAGCCAACTTGATCATGGTGGATAAGCTTTTTGATGTACTGTAGGATTCAGTTTGCCAGTATTTTATTGAGGATTTTTGCATTGATGTTCATCAGGGATATTAGTCTAAAATTCTCTTTTTTTGTTGTGTCTCTGCCAGGTTTTGGTATCAGGATGATGCTGGCCTCATAAAAAGAGTTAGGGAGGATTCTCCCTTTTTCTTTTTTTTTTTTTTTGAGACGGAGTCTTGCTCTGTCGCCCAGGCTGGAGTGCAGTGGCCGGATCTCAGCTCACTGCAAGCTCCGCCTCCCGGGTTCACGCCATTCTCCTGCCTCAGCCTCCCGAGTAGCTGGGACTACAGGCGTCCGCCACATCGCCCGGCTAGTTTTTTGTTATTTTTTTAGTAGAGATGGGGTTTCACCATGTTAGCCAGGATGGTCTCGATCTCCTGACCTCGTGATCCACCCGTCTCGGCCTCCCAAAGTGCTGGGATTACAGGCTTGAGCCACCGCGCCCGGCCGATTCTCCCTTTTTCTATTGATTGGAATCGTTTCAGAAGGAATGGTACCAGTTCCTCTTTGTACCTTTTGTAGGATTTGGCTGTGAATCTATCTGGTCCTGTACTTTTTTTGGTTGGTAGGCTATTAATTATTGCCTCAATTTCAGAGCCTGTTATTGGTCTATTCAGAGATTCAACTTCTTCCTGGTTTAGTCTTGGGAGAATGTATGTGTCCAGGAATTTATCCATTTCTTCTAGATTTTCTAGTTTATTTGCATAGTGGTGTTTATAGTATTCTCTGATGACAGTTGGTATCTCTGTGGGATTAGTGGTGATATCCCCTTTATCATTTTTTATTGCATTTATTTGATTCTTCTCTCTTTTCTTCTTTATCAGTCTTGCTAGTGGTCTATCAATTTTGTTGATCTTTTAAAAAAACCAGCTCCTGGATTCATTGATTTTTTGAAGGGTTTTTTGTGTCTCTATCTCCATCAGTTCTGCTCTGATCTTAGTTATTTCTTACCTTCTGCTAGCTTTTGAATGTGTTTGCTCTTGCTTCTCTAGTTCTTCTAATTGTGATGTTAGGGTGTCAATTTTAGATATTTCCTGCTTTCTCTTGTGGGCATTTAGTGCTATAATTTTCCCTCTACACACTGCTTTAAATGTGTCCCAGAGATTCTGGTATGTTGTGTCTTTGTTCTCATTGGTTTCAAAGAACATCTTAATTTCTGCCTTCATTTCATTATGCAGCCAGTAGTCATTCAGGAGCAGGTTGTTCAGTTTCCATGTAGTTGAGCAGTTTTGAGTGAGTTTTTTAATCCTGAGTTCTAGTTTGATTGCACTGTGGTCTGAGAGACAGTTTGTTGTAATTTCTGTTCTTTTACATTTGCTGAGGAGTGATTTACTTTCAACTATGTGGTCAATTTTGGAATAAGTGTGATGTGGTGCTGAGAAGAATGTATATTCTGTTGATTTGGGGTGGAGAGTTCTGTAGATGTCTATTACATCTGCTTGGTGCAGAGGTGAGTTCAATTCCTGGATATCCTTGTTAACTTTTGGTCTCGTTGATCAGTCTAATGTTGACAATGGGGTGTTAAAGCCTCCCATTAGTATTGTGTTGGAGTCAAAGTCTCTTTGTAGGTCTCTAAGGACTTGCTTTATGAATCTGGGTGCTCCTGTATTGGGTGCATATATATTTGGGATAGTTAGCTCTTCTTGTTGAATTGATCCCTTTACCATTATGTAATGACCTTCTTTGTCTCTTTTGATCTTTGTTGGTTTGAAGTCTGTTTTACCAGAGACTAGGATTGCAACCCCTGCTTTTTTTGTTTTCCATTTTCTTGGTAGATCTTCCTCCATCCCTTTATTTTGAGCCTGTATGTGTCTCTGCATGTGAGATGGGTCTCCTGAATACAGCACACTGATGGGTCTTGACTCTTTATCCAATTTTCAGTCTGTGTCTTTTAATTGGGGCATTTAGACCATTTACATTTAAGGTTCATATTGTTATGTGTGAATTTGATCCTGTCATTATGATGTTCACTGGTTATTTTGCCCATTAATTGATGCAGTTTCTTCATAGCATTGACGTTCTTTACAATTTGGCATGTTTTTGCAGTGGTTGGTACCATTTGTTCCTTTCCATGTTTAGTGCTTCCTTCAGGAGCTCTTGTAAGGCAGGCCTGGGGGTGACAAAATCTCTCAGCATTTGCTTGTCTGTAAATAATTTTATTTCTCCTTCACTTATGAAGCTTAGTTTGGCTGGATATGAAATTCTGGGTTGAATATTCTTTTCTTTAAGAATGTTGAATATTGGCCCCCACTCTCTTCTGGCTTGTAGGGTTTCTGCTGAGAGATCCGCTGTTAGTCTGATGGGCTTCCCTTTGTGGGTAATTCAACCTTTCTCTCTGGCTGCTCTTAACCCTTTTTCCTTCATTTCAACCTTGACAAATCTCACAATTATGTGTCTTGGGGCTGCTGTTCTCAAGGAGTATCTTTGCAGTGTTTTCTGTATTTCCTGAATTTGAATGTTGGCCTGCCTTGCTAGGTTGGGGAAGTTCTCCTGGATAATATCCTGAAGAGTGTTTTCCAACTTGATTCTTTTCTCCTTGTCACTTTCAGGTACACCAATCAGACGTAGATTTGGTCTTTTGACGTAGTCCCATATTTCTTGGAGGTTTTGTTCATTTCCTTTTACTCTTTTTTCTCTAAACTTCTCTTCTTGCTTCATTTCATTCATTTGATCTTCAGTCACTGATACCCTTTCTTCCACTTGATCAAATCGGCCACTGAAGCTTGTGCATGCGTCATGTTGTTCTTGTGCCATGGTTTTCAGCTCCATCAGGTCATTTAAGGTCTTCTCTACACTGTTTATTCTAGTTAGCCATTCGTCTAATCTTTTTTCAGGATTTTTAGCTTCTTTGCGATGGGTTTGAACTTCCTTCTTTAGCTGGGAGAAGTTTGTTATTGCCTATCGTCTGAAGCCTTCTTCTCTCAACTTGTCAAAGTCATTCTCTGTCCAGCTTTGTTCCATTGCTGGCAAGGAGCTGTGTTCCTTTGGAGGAGAAGAGGTGCTCTGATTTTTAGAATTTTCAGCTTTTCTGCTCTGATTTCTCCCCATCTTTGTGGTTTTATCTACCTTTGGTCTTTGATGATGGTGACATACAGATGGGGTTTTGGTGTGGATGTCCTTTCTGTTTGTTAGTTTTCCTTCTAACAGTCAGGACCCTCAGTTGCAGGTCTGTTGGAGTTTGATGGAGGTCCACTCCAGTCCCTGTTTGCCTGAGTATCACCAGCGGAGGCTGCAGAATGGCAAATGTTGCTGCCTGATCCTTTCTCTGGAACCTTCATCTCAGAGGGGCACCTGCTTGTATGAGGTGTCAGTAAGCCCCTACTGGGAGGTGCCTCCCAGTTAGGCTAGTTGGGAGTCAGGGACCCACTTGAGGAGGCAGTCTGTCCATTCTCAGATCTCAAACTCCATGCTGGGAGAAACTCTACTCTCTTCAAAGCTGTCAGACAGGGGCATTTAATTCTGTAGAAGTTTCTACTGCCTTTTGTTCAGCTATGCCCTGCCCCAAGAGGTGGAGTCTACAGAGGCAGGCAGGCTTCCTTGAGCTGTGGTGGGCTCCATGCAGTTCAAGCTTCCTGGCAGCTTTGTTTGCCTTCTCAAGCCTCAGCAATGGCAGGTACTTCCCCTAGCCTTGCTGCCGCCTTGCAGTTCTATCTGACTGCTGTGCTAAAAGTGAGCGGGGCTCCATGGCCATGGGACCCTCCGAGCCGTGTGCGGGCTATAATCTCCAGGTATGCCATTTGCTAAGACTGTTGGAAAAGTGCAGTATTAGGGTGGGAGCATCCTGATTTTCCAGGTGCTGTCTGTCATGGCTTCTCTTGGCTAGGAAAAGGAATTCCCCAACCCCTTGTGCTTCCCGGGTGAGGCAATGCCCCGCCCTGCTTTGGCTCACACTCCGTGGGCTACGCCCACTGTCCAACAAGCCCCAGTGAGATGAACCTGGTACCTCAGTTGGAAATGCAGAAATCACCTGTCTTCTGCGGCCCTCACGCTGGGAGCTGTAGACTGGAGCTATTCCTATTCGGCCGTCTCGGAACCTCCTCCCAATTTCCTTCCTTTTTAAGGCTGAATAATATTCACTCCACATATATACTACGTTTTGTTTATCCATTTGTTCATTAATGGACACTTGGGTTGCTTCCATCTTTTGTCTATTGTGAATGATGCTGCTGTGAACATGGGTGTATCATATCTGTTGGAGTTCCTGATTTCAATTCTTTGGGTATATTCCCAGAAGCAAAATTGCTGGATCATATGGTAATTCTATATTTAACTTTTTCAGGAACTGGCATATCATTTTTAACACTGCCTGCACCATTTTTCATTCCCACTAGCCATGCACAAACCTTCCAATTTCTCCACATCCTCTCCAACACTTGTTGTTTTCTGTTTTTTGGTAATAGCCATCCTAATGAGTGTGAAGTGGTGTCTTACTATGGTTTTGATGTGCATTTCCTTAACAGTGATGTTGAGCATCTTTTCATGTGCCTATTGACCATTTGTACATCTTTGGAGAAATGTCTGTATTCAAGTCATTTGCCCATTGTTTAGTTGGGTTCTTTGTTTTTGTTGTTGTTGTTGAGTTGGTACCTTGTTTTATGTAGAAGAAAGATAGGTCATAGAAAGGGTACAGTCAATCAACACTTCACTGGGTGTTGGCAGAGCCAGGGCCAGAATGCAGGGGCTCCAGCACCCCAACAGGGCTCTTTGTCATCCTTTGTTCATTACAGGGGAGGAAACAAGTCCAGAGGGTGAGGAGACTTTCTTAGGGCTGTAGCCTTTAGGGCACAATCCACTGCATAACAAGCTCCACTTGCTGTATTTTGCCAAGTGATTGCAGCCTGGTTTCTCATCCCTAGTGTTATGGACTGAATTGTTTCCCCTCAGAATTCATCTGTTGAAGTCCTAACTCTCAATGTTACTGTATTTGGAGATGGGGCCTTTAAGGAGGTAATTAAGGTTAAATGAGGTCATAAGGGTGGGGCCCTAATCAAATCAGACTGGTGTCCTTATAAGAGGAGGAAGAAATGCCAGGAGTGTGCATGCACAGAGGAAAGGTCATGTGAGGACACAGCAAGAAGGCAGCCATCTGCAAGCCAGGAAGAGAGGCCTCCCCAGAAACCAACCTGCTGGCACCTTGATCATGGACTTCCAGCTTCCACAATTGTGAGAAAATAAATTTTTGTTGTTCAATTCAAACTGTGATATTCTGTTATGGCAGCCCTAGCAAACCAAGATGCCTGGATTAGAAAAGCTACAGATGGAGGAGAACTCAGAGAGAAATGCTGGGGTGCATGGATGGTCATTTTGGCCAAGAAAATCCCATATAGGCCAGGGCCACATTAAATTTTTCTGGAAGCGTATAGCTTCAATCTGATGTCCAAATAATCCTCTTCTGGCAGAACACAACTTCCTGATGTTGAAAATAAAGAGCTTAACAAAGCCTACTAAAATAATTCCAAAGGCTTCCTGGATATCAAATGGCCCTCACTGAAAAGCATTTTGATGATTTAAAAGTCCCAGATGTGTGCATATTAGAGAGTTCCCTCAAAGTGCATATGGTTTTGCCACTGGTATTGAACTCGTCCTCTTCTGTTCTCTTCTCCTCGTCCTCAATTTGGGTGGTTTATCTTGACCATTTCTGATGTCTGTATGTCAATCTCTCCTTCCCTATCCTCCAGATTAGCTGCTTTTCTTTCTTAGATTTTTCCTAAGATTGCTTCTTTCTGTAAGATCTAGTTAGTCTTCAGATGGTCTGGGCTGTAGGCAAATAGAATCTAGCAAGCAAGGGTCAATGGAAGGAGGAAGCTAAGAGCAACTGCCAAGGGCACATGGGTGGGGCAAACTGGGCATTGGCTGGCTCTTAAGGATGGGCCTAGGGTGGGAGCTGGCGTGCCCAGTGGGAGACAGGCAGAATCCTAATCAAGGAATAGGAATGGGTTCAATACCATGGAAGTAGCCCAGCATGGTGCAGTAACCCACGTCTGCAGATATTTTCTAAGCCACTGACTTCATCCCTTCACCCTTTGCTCTATTTTCCCAGGTTCTAGCCCCTGGCCTTGCTGGCAACCTTCATGTTCACCTCACTCACCCATCTGGTTTCTTTGAGTTTCATGCTAGGTACTCTTTCATCTCTTTCTTGGCTTTCTCTTCTCACTGGAGACTCTCAAGGCAATTTCACCATCCCAGGACTTCTGTCAGGGTCGAGAGTAGGATCCCAGTAGGAGGCAGGGGATGGCAGAGACTCACTCGTCTCAGCTTCTCAGAGTGAGCTCTGGCACATGCCACATGAGCTCGTGGTGATGTTCCACACCCCAGGGTCTCTGAAGGTTTTACCTGCTGAGTTAGTAACCGGGTGGGATGGGAAGACCTAAGGAGGTAGTAAACTTAGTATTTGTACTCAGGAATGTGGACTTCAAACTTAGGGCTCACTCTACTATAGCACTTCTTAACCCTTTAAGGTGCACCGGAATCTTCTTAACACACAGATTCTGATGTAGTAGGTCTGGGGAGGGGTCCTGAACTCTGCATTTCTAACAAATCCCCAAGTCTTGCTGACAAATTCTCAGCTGCTAAGAGCAGCTCAAAGGTACTTCATGCACTTTCAGGCCCCACTGCATCGTGTTAAGGGATGGGTACCAATGCTGCAATTTCAGGTACTGTGAAAGGATGGAATATTTTTGAGTACCGTGGGCCTCTAGTCAGACCTGGTAGGTACCTGGTACTCCATCCCTGCGTCACATCAGGCTTGGATCTGTAGACAGAGGTTTGCAAGCTCCAGCTGCGTTAGAATTGCCTGGAGGGCTTGTAAAACACAGCTGACTGGATCCCCCTCCCAGACTTTCGAATTCAGTAGTTCTGGGATGGGGCCTAAGAATTTGCATTTCTGATAGCTTTCTAACCACTGCTGTAGAGTAACTGAAACTAGGGCACTATGTGGGCACTACGATAGAGGACCTGACGGTGCTGAACTTGAATCTGACTCTGCCCTTTATGAACAGCATGATCTCGACCAAGTCACTCCTGTTCTCTGAGAACCAGTTTTCCATCTACACAAGGGTGATGATGCACCTCACTCTGCAGGGTTGCTGAGCAGAAGAGAGTTAATGTTTGTGAGGGCTTTCCCAAATGTTTGTCCTTAAGGCTAATTTCCCAGTCCACACTCAAGTGTCCAACTGCCGCTGTCACACCAATTAAAAAGCTGTTTTCAGTCCATCAGTTGTTTTAATTGCTTGACTTACCCTGTTCATGGAATCAAGTGGATTCACCAAATGAATTGAAATTTTTTTTTCAAGACACTGTTTGGGAATGTGGGGTCTACAAGACCCACATCCTAATCATCTGGGGCAGGGCTTCTTAAACTTTAGTATGCACACGTTGCCTGGGGATCTTGTTTAAATGCAGATTTTTATACAGTAGGTCTGGGATGGGGCTTGAGAATTTGCATTTCTATTGATTGATTGAGACAGGGTCTTGTTCCGTCTCCCAGTCTGGGGTGCAGTGGCATGATAGCTCACTGCAACCTTGACCTCTGGGGCTCAAGCGATGCTCCCACCTCAGCCTCCTGAGTAGTTGGCATTACAGACATAAGCCACTGTGGCCGGCCAAGAATGTACATTTCTAACACACTCGCAGGCGGTGCTGATGCTGCTGGTCCTAGGACCATACTTAGAATAGTAAGAATTCTAGAACAATATCAACACAAACGTTTCCTTTCTTTCCTTCTTTTTTTTTTTCCTTTGAGACAGAGTCTCTGTTGCCCAGGCTGGAGTGCAGTGGCATGATCTCAGCTCACTGTAATCTCTGCCTCCTAGGTTCAAGCGTTTCTCCTGCCTCAGCCTCCCAAGTAGCTGAGATTCCAAGCACTTACCACCACGCCCAACTAATTTTTGTATTTTTAGTAGAGATGGAGTTTCACCATGTTGGCCAGGCTGGTCTTGAACTCCTGATTTCAAGTGGTCTGTCTGCTTCAGCCTCCCAAAGTGCTGGGATTACAGACATGAGCCACCATGCCTGGCCCAATATTAACACAAAAATTTATTGGCCCTGCCTGGACCTATCCTGTAATTTCCTCAGGTAATCCTTTGGTGAACTAAAGTAGGAAAGCCATTTTCTCAGTGGTCACCTTACTCTTTTGCTTTTTAAATTTAAGCTACAGCCCAAACAATGGGAGACTTCAACATCACACAACAATTCCACACCATTTCAGGAAGCAGAGGTGGCTTCCAGTCTCACTTCTATCATGTGCCGGCTGTGTGATGGTGCTGGGCAAATCATTTCACTTCCGTTTAATTCTTCTGAAATAATCTGCTCCTCTGTAGAGTGGGAAAAATACCTGTCCTTGTAATGGGTCGTTGTGAGTCTGGATGACCCACTGTCCAAAAGTACTTTGGAAATCGTAAATTTGCAAATGCAAAGGATTATCTTAAAAAATGGAAAAACTTAGACAAAACTTCCTGTCTCAGCTTATGAAAAACTCATTCTACGTGGGCCCTTTGCCTACAGTGAGTTAATGCAGAGAATGAAACAGTAAAACATTTGGGTATTGGTCCTAACTTAATCCAGCCATAAAGTTACAAGATTTTTAAATTTTGATCACCTTTAAAAACAGACACTTGGGTGTGAATAATATCTCACTTAAAGGTTGTTGAAATCATTAAATGTACATTATGTTAACACGTGCAACAGCTAGAGAGTAACTGGTAACAGCAGAGGCCTCCTCCAGCCTGAGAGTTAGTAGGGTTTCAAAAGCAAGTCTCAAACTCCTGACCTCAAGGGATCCACCTGCCTCGGCCTCCCAAAGTGCTGGGATTACAGGTGTGAGCCACTGTGCCTGGCCCAAAAGCAAGTGAGTTGTTTGAAGCTTCAGAACTAATTTCACAACAAAATTAATGTTGTAAATGTTGTTTGAATTCCTAAGCTAGCTCACAAGCCCATTTGCCTATTACCATAGCAAAATTCAGCAATAAAAAAGTAATATTAATAGTAACAATGTGTAACGAGCATTATGGTTTACAAAGCATTAAATTTTTTTAAAGAGATGAGGTCTCGCTATGTTGCCAAGGCTGGTCTCAAACTCCTGGCCTCAAGCGATCCTCCTCCCACCTCAGCTTCCAGAGTAGCTGGGATTACAGGCACGGGTCACCATACCTGGCTACAAAGCATTTCTATATCCAGTAACTTGAAACCCTCAGCTATATTCTCTGATAGGATTTTACTTCCTTTCCATGTCAAAGATTAGAAAACCGAGCATAGGGAGGCCAAGACCTTGTGCCTCACCTGCCGATTTCAAGATGTACATCTTTACCGTCTTCTAGAACCAGTCCCAATCAGCAGCGTTCTAAGTGTTCCACCCTGGATCCACATGGGCACACTTGTGCCTGCATCTGCAGGATCTGGGGATTCCCCTTCACCTGCACAGTCTCCCACGTGGGTCAGTGGGAGATTCAGCAGCACAGGGCCAAGGGCAGAAGTATTAGTCAGGACAGAGAGAGAGGCGGCCGTAGTATTATAGTTTTTGAGAGATGCCTGTTGCCCCTTGGGCTCCTAGTTACACTTTCTTTAATTCCAAGGAAATGGACTCATCTGTAATTAGATGCAAAGTTACTGATTCTAATTTAAGCAAAAGAATGGGTGTATTGCTTAGGATTCATTCTGGCTGCTAATCACTGAGACCTGTAATCATATTGTCCTATGTAAGTTGGAAGACTTTTTTGTTTCCTCTCTCCTAACACCAGAAGGCAGGCGATACATGGCCAGTATGGTAGTTTCCTTAACTCCTTAGGAACCAGGCTCCATCTACCTTTCTCTTCACCATCTTCAGGGCTGGTTTCCATCCTCAAGTTCACTTTATGGCTGCAATGCAATCACTGTAGATCCAACCATCACGTCAGTATTCCAGGTAGAAAAAAGGAGAGAGAATAGACGAAAAAAGTGCATCTCCCAGAGGAGTTAGTGCCTTAAAGCTGAGGGTGCATTTACACACACAGTAAACTCCATCTTTTTTTCCTAAGGAAAAAGGGGGACTAGGTACTGGCGTCTCTGCCTTGTTGGGATTCTGGTAACTCCTGGACCTGAAGGATAGGACCACGGCAAATCTGAACATCTCAGGAACCCATGCAATGTCTCTTTAGGGAGCTGCTGTGGGATAACGCTGCCTTCACTCACTGAGAATATCCACTCAACACTCAAATTCCCAGGAGAAGGAGAGCCTAAATTTAAGTTTAGCCTAGCTGCCCATTGAATGGACAGGGAAATAAGGCTGCACAGTTGACACGCCCCCAATTATATGGACTAGGGCACGATCCTTCCCCAAAGAAAGGGATTTGGGAAGGAAAAAGTCACAAGCGTCCTTCTGGCTTCATCTGTTCTTCCATTTCATTCTCACTGTTCCAGCCCCAGACGCTTCAGAGCAGAGAGAAGGCTTGTGGGGGTGTGGCGTGAAAAGAACAGAGCTCTTGAGGTCTACATATGGGGTTAATCACGGTTCTGCCACTGACCAGCTCTGTGATGTTCCCATCACTTTGCTGGGCCTCAGCTTCCTCAGCTGTTAGAATGAAAATAGTCCTAGGCACCAGGCAGTTGGTTGTGAGGATTAGCATAGGAGTCATGGCATTTTCCCAGTCTCATTAGTCTTGAGTATGAACTGGTCACTTTGACAGTGGCAACCTAAGTCTTGCAGATTGTCAATGACGTGTGATCCCTCCTTCCCCTGCTTCAAGGACTAATAAGGGCATCTGGGGATGCCCTGCCCATGTGCTTAGTCCCCAGCATTGGTGCCACCTTGCCGGGCACCTGGACCATGGTCCTTCACTGGGGCCAGGAGTCCTCAAAATATCAAGGCAGATAAATGTCTGAGGACATTGTAGGTAAAAACCTCTTCTACCCTCTTTTTATGTTACTCTCTGTGGGAGGAACCCCAACTTAACACTCAGGCCCACAACTTTTAGAGTTTTCTTGTAGCCTCTTATCTCCCCAAGACTCAGACATGTATCCATGGGGCAGGGTGTGGGGCAGAGCTGAGCTTAGGTTTCTTGGCTGGGTCACCATGGCTAAAGTTGTTCGTTGCCTAACCAAAAATCTGCCCTCTCAGTTCTCCTTAAGAAGTGAATCTTGATTCCCAGTTGGGCTTCTTACCACCTGGGGCAAGAGACAATATTTCTCACCCTCCCCTGGAGCTTGGTATGTCCATGTGATCAAGTTCTGGCCAACAGGATGTAAGCAAAACTGCTGCGTGTAAGGAAGTCTGTTTAAAGAACCGACTCACCTCAAAGCATGTCCCTTTCTGACCTCTTCCCTCTTTCTTCAGCCAGCAGCTTGAGATGCAATGGCTGGAGCTCCAACAGCCATCTTGGACCATGAAGAAAGCTTGCGGATGGAAGCTATGTTCTCAAACAGTGGAGCAGAAATATCGAAACCTATGTTCTCAATGACACGGTGGGGTCAGACCAGTACTGAGCCATTGGTTCTGAACCTTATTTGCGTGAAAGAAAAATAAATTCATTTTCTTTTTCTTTGAGACAGGGTCTCACTGTGTTGCCAAGGCTGGAGTGCAGTGGGGTAATCTCAGCTCATTGCAACCTCTACCTCCCAGGCTCAAGCAATCCTCCCACCTCAGCCTTCTGAGTAGCTGAGACTACAGGTGTATGCCACCATACCCAGCTAATTTTTGTATTTTTTTGGAGAGATGGCTTTTTACCATGTTGCCTAGGCTTGTCTTGAACGCCTGGGTTCAAGTGGTCCTCCCATCTTGGCCTCCCAAAGTACTGGAATTATAGATGTGAGTCACCACATCTGGCCAGAAAATAAGTTTCAATTTTGTTTTGTTTAAGTTATAGTTAATTTTAGGGGTTTCTGCCCCCTGCTACATTCAGCTGAAACGAATCCTAATGGATAGTACCACACGTATGCCATGTAATTCCTTTTTTCACTTAGGATGGATTCTCTCCCAGGAGACCTCTTAGTCTATGTGCAAATAGATTTCTAATGGGCTTCTACCTCATGGTATTCCAGACACGTCCAGGTCCACCTGAATCAAACTGGGACCCTCACAACAGAGTGGCATATCAAACATATCCATCACATTTTAGCTAGTATTATAATACACGGTCAGGCACCATTCCTAGCACACAAGACTCAAAAAAATGAGTCAGCTCTTTCTCGTTCTTTTATATGTATAGGGAGTCACCTCCTTCTACTTGTTAGGTCTGGGCTGTAACCCAGGGGGCGGAGTTAGGGGGTAGAGAAAATTCTAGATAAGCAGCTATGAACTGATTTGTTCTCTAAAAGTCACTTTCTACTTTTGCTTTCCCTTTAGGACACTGCTGGGCCAGATCCCAAGCTCATCAACCAATAACACTCCCCGTGTAGCTGTGGGAGTGGGAGTCCCAAAGGAAGATGATGAAGCCTCTAGCCTCAGTGGTGCTTTGCCAAACAGGGACTAATAATACCAAATGATTTGTGTGGGGACTGGGAGAGTCCCAGGAACACCATGTCAGCTCGAACCGTCGTTCCAACAATCCACTATGACCCTCTGAGGTCTGACTTGTCCCAAATAGCCCACAGGTTTCCTGGGTTACCTACCCTGGACCTCAGGACTCAGAGAAACTCTCCATTTCCATCCTCCACCCCATGCTGACCTGAATCTAGGCAACTGCTGAAGCAGAGGTGCCTCATTGCTATTAGGCTCATGGGTGGTTAGAATGACTTTTGTTGTTTCAATGTATTTTTTTTTTAAAGCAGGAAATCAGATTTCAGCCAATGGTAGAAATTCAGCTTGTTAAATGAACTTGAACTAAGGAAAAGGGGAATAAAAAACCATCCCAAACAAATGAAATTAACGGGGCCAAGTCAAGAGATGGCTTCCTTCCATGTCTCAGCTAAATGTAGGAAGTATGCTTCTCCCGGCCCTGGATCCTGAGGCTGGGGAGTCACTGTTCCCCTCTACCCTAGTCCCCGTCTCCCTCTCACTCCTCACCCCAGGCCTGGCTGAGGAGTCTGGGCTTTATCTTCCAGCAAAGTCACCTGAGGAATCTGGGGACCAGGCTCAATCAGAGGACCCCAGTAAGTGGCTATCCTGAGGCCCTGCAGCCCTCCTTCCTTCCTGGAGTCTTAAGACTTAAGACCTGGGAAGGTCTTTGCTTAGCAAAGACTCTCAGACAACAGAAGGGGAGGCTGAAGTGTGGAGGTCCAGAGGAGGCTCAGGCAAAGGGTCCTAAACCAGTGTTCCTAAGGAAAATGCTCCTAGGAGCATTCTTTGCTGTTCCCTTCATGAGGTGCTGGCTTAACTGTGGAGTCCCTTCACCAGTTCCACTGAAATAGACATAGTTCCCCTTACTCTGTAAGTCCGAGACTCATTCCTCCAAGGGAACAAGATTTCCTGGCAGTCACCCAGCCGTATTTCCTAAAGCTGGTCCTGGAAAACTTTATGGACTAAGTGTTACAAAGTGTTGGAAAATTCTAGCATGTGATCATATTCTATGCTATGCACACACATTCTGTAAAAGTGAAAATTAACTGGTACCTTGGGAGACAGGGCCTTGGGGTGTCTTGTATCACAGCTCAAGAGAGCTCACAGGTTTCCTTCATTATACACAGGACTCATCAGGCAAGATTTATTTTTATGGCATCTAACTCTCCATTTGAATGGTTAATGCAAATCCAGTGACGAATTACAATATCTCTTTAAAACTGTGATGGTGAGAGGATCTTGAGAATTTGTGATAGGTAAGGGATGATGAATGGAATATAAACGTATTCTTTATTACCAATTTATAATATGCAAACTATTACTGTCAGTCTATTTAATTTGTGTACTAGTTATTTATTGCTGCATAACAAATTATCTCCAAACACAGTGGCTTAAAACAGCATTGATTAGCTCATAGTTTTTGTGGGCCAGAATTTAGGAGTGTCTGGCTCAGAGCTTCTAGTGCAAGGTCTCTCATGAGTTGCAGTCAAGCTGTTGGTTGGGGTTGCCATCTCAGATGAAAGCTCAACTGAGGTCGGGATCTGCTTTCAAGCTTACTCCCATGCTTATTGGAAGTCCTTGTTCCCTCACCACCATGTGAACCTCTCCACAGCTGCCTCACAATGTGACATTTGGCCTCCCCCAGACTAAGTAATCCAAGAGAGACAGAGGCCCAAAACAGAAGTCACAGTCGTTTAATAACCTAATCTTGAAAGAAGTGTCCCTATTAGTTTCACCATATTCTATTTGTTAAAAGTGATCGTTTGATCCAGGCCACACTCAAGGGAAGAAGATTAAATAAGGACATTGTCTTTGTGTGTTTTGTAATGCTGTAAAGGAATACTGGAGACTAGGTAATTTATAGAGAAAAGATATTTATTTGGCTCAGGATTTTGCAGGCTGTACAAGAAACACTGTGAGAGCATCTACTGCTGGTGAGGCTTCAGGCTGCTTCCACTCATGGTGGAAGGTGAGGGGAGCCAGCATGTGCAGAGATCATATGGTGAGACAGGAAGCAAGTGAGAGTGGAGGGAGATGCCAGGCTGTTTTTAACAACCAGCTCTCATGGGAAAGAATAGAGTGAGAACTCACCCCAGCCCACCCAACCCCTGGAAGGGGATTAATCTATTCATGAAAGATCTGCCCCCATGACCCAAACGCCTCCCATTAGTCTCCACCTCCAACGCTGAGGATCAAATTTTAACACGAGGTTTGGGGGACAAACATCCGAACTATAGCATTCCACCCCTGGCCCCCAAAACTTATGTCCATCTCACATTACAAAATACAATAATTCCTTCTCAATTGTCCCCCAAAGTCTTAACTTATTTCAGCATTAACTAAAAAGTTCAAAGTCTCTCCTGAGACTCAAGGCAAGCTCCTTCTAGCTATGAGCAAATAAAATAAAAAAGTTATTTATTTCCAGGATACAATGATTGTACCAGCATTGAGTAAATATTTCTGTTCCAAAAGGGAGAACTCTGCCAAAAGAAAGGGGTAAGAGACCCTGCACAAGTCTGAAACCCAGTGGGGCAGACAAAATATCGTATAGCTCCAAAATCTCCTGTGACTCCATGCCATGTTTCCTGGCATACTGGTAGGAGGGATGGGTTCCTAAAGCCTTGGAAAGGTCTACCCCTATGGCTGCTCTCATGGGTTGGAGTCTAGAGCCTGTAGCTTTTCCAGGCTGAGGGTGCAAGCTGCTAGTGGTTCTGTAATTCTGGGGTCCCCAAGGCAGCCCCATTCCCTGGGGTCTCAGGTTTTTGATACATCCTCTGAAATCAAGGTGGAAGCTGTCACACCTCCATGGTTCTTGCATTCAAGGTACCTGCAGACTTATCATATTAAAGCTGCCAAGGTTTACCACTTGTGCCCTTTGGAGTGGCAGCCCAAGCAGTACTTTGGGCTGTTTGGACTTTGGCTAAAGCTTGAGTGGCCAGGATTGTGGAGCAGCCTCTTGAAGTGGTGCAGGGCAACAGTGCTCTGGGCTATCCCACAGAACCATTCTGTCCTCCTATGCCCCTGGACCTGTGATGGGAGAGGTAGCCTCAGAGACCTCTGAAATGCCTTTGGGGTCTTCCCTCCATTGTCTTGGCTGTTGGCACCTAGGTCTCTTTTATTCATGCTAATCTCTCTATGGTTATTCCATAGGTACTCTTGGATTCCTCTCCTGAAAATGCTCTTTCTTTCTATAACACAGGGTCAGGCTGCAAATTTTCCACAATTTTACATTCTGCTTCCCTCTTAATTATAAATTCCACCTTTAGGTCATTCCTTTGCTGCTGTATCTGATTGTAAGGTGTTAAAAGTAGTCACATCACTTCTTGAATGCTTTGCTGCTTAGAAATTTCTTCTGCCAGACCCTAGGTCATCACTTTTAAGCTCAGTCTTCCACAAAGCCCTAGGGCATGGACACAGTGTAGTTAAGTTATTTGCTACAGTGTAACAAGGGTGACCTTTGCTCCAGTTCCCAATAAATTCCTCATTTCCATCTGAGCCCTCATCCTTATGGCCTTTACTGTCTATATTTCTATTAGCATTTTGGTCACAACCACATAACTAACCTCTAAGAAGTTCCAAACTTTCCCTTATCTTTCTATCTTCTTCTGAGCCCTCCAACCCATTAACCAGTTCCAAAGCCAAAGCCACTTCTACATTTTTTTTTTTTTGAGACAGAGTTCATACCATCACCCAGGTAGAGTGCAGTGGTGCAATCTCGGCTCATTGCAACCTCTGCCTCCCGAGTTCAAACAATTCTCATGCCTCAGCCTCCCAAGTAGTTGAATTACATCCACATGCCACCACACCTGGCTAATTTTTGTATTTCAGTAGAGACACGGTTTCACCATGTTAGCCAGGCTGGTCTTAAACTTCTGGCCTCAGGTGATCTGCCTACCTTGGCCTCCCAAAGTGCTAGGATTACAGGTGTGAGCTACAGTGCCTGGCCTTCATGTATCTTTATAGCAATGCCCCACTTCTCAGTACCAATTTTCTTAGTCCATTTAGTATTGCTATGAAGGAATATCTGAAGCTGGGTAATTTATAAGGAAAAGAGGTTTATTTGGATTACATTTTTGCAGGCTCTGCAAGGAGCATGGCACCAGCATCTGCTTCTAATAAGGCCTCAGGCTGCTTCCACTCATGGCAGATGGTGATGGGAGCCAGTGTCTGCAGAGACCACATGGTGAAACAGGAATCAAGACAGAGAGAGGAAGGAGGTACCAGACTGTCTTTAGCAACCTGCTCCCATGTAAACTAATAGAGCAAGAACTCACCCCCACCCAGGGAAGGGATTAATCTATTCATGAGGGAGCCACCCCCACCAGTCAAACACCCCTCAGAGTCCACCTCACCAACACTGGAGATCAAATTTCAACATGAGGTTTTGGGAAACAAATACCCAAACTACAGCAGGCATGAAAACCAGGAGGCAGGAATCACTGTGGGTCATCTCAGAAGCTGCCTTCCACCCTTCCACTGTTTCTATCTTTTCTTTCCTTCTTTTTTTGCAGACATCTCAAATACAGCATTTCTTTCTTCCTTTCTGTGTTTTTTTTTTTTTTTTTTGAGATGGGGTCTCACTCTCTTGCCCAGGCCAGAGTGCAGTGGTGCAATCTCAGCTTACTGCAAGCTCTGCCCCCTGGGTTCATGCCATTCTCCTGCCTTAGCTTCTGGAGTAGCTGGGACTACAGGCACCCGCCACCACGCCCAGCTAATTTTTTTGTATTTTCAGTAGAAACGGTGTTTCACAGTGATCGCCAGGATGGTTTTGATCTCCTGACCTCGTGATCCGCCCACCTCGGCCTCCCAAAGTGCTGGGATTATAGGTGTGCGCCACCGTGCCCAGCCAAATACAGGATTTCTTTGGCTTAATCATCACCTTGGTGTGCCTACTGTTTTTCTTAGGTTCTCAGGAACCTACGTCTTGAGGTTAGAGAGAGAACTGTATTCTGCAGTTATAGGGTCTTTAAAATTCCCCTGCTTTTGGGATAAATGTTTCACATGTTGAATTTTCCAGACAACTGAAGGTTTTTCCTTTTATGCATCCAAATTCTTCCCATACTGTACATGAGACCCAGGTTATTCTGGAATATAATTCCCCAAGCCATGGAGATCTCGACCTCAGTTGAGCTTTCATCTGAGACAGCAACCCCGACTGACAGCTTGACTGCAACTCCTAAGAGACCTTGTGCCTGAGCTCTGATAATGGAAGGAAAAGTATGTACCTGTGACTCAGCAATTATAATCCCACAGTGCCCCTGTTTCCTGTCAACATCCTCACACATTAAGCCAAATGTAAGTTTTGCTAACACATTCTCTCTTACTTAATTAATAATATTTGTGCTGGTTGGAACAATTGCTGAAAGAGCTTCAAAAATCCATTTTTCTTATTTCTAAAGGACTTGGTTATGTTTTAGCTATGAGCCAACACTGAATTAAGCATTTTTTTCTTTAAATTCCTCCAAGCATTTATTTCCTGTGAAAGAACGATCAATTTCTTAGTCATCCTCACTTTGTCCTCACTTCTTTTTTTTTTGGGACGGAGTCTCACTCTGTCGCCCAGACTGGAGTGCAGTGGCGTAATCTTGGCTCACTGCAAGCTCCACCTCCCAGGTTCATGCCATTCTCCTGCCTCAGCCTCCCGAGTAGCTGGGACTACAGGCGCCCGCCACCACGCCTGGCTAATTTTTTGTATTTTTAGTAGAGACTGGGTTTCACTGTGTTAGCCAGGATAGTCTCGATCTCCTGACCTCGTGATCCGCCCGCCTCAGCCTCCCAAAGTGCTGGGATTACAGGCGTGAGCCACTGCGCCCGGCTGTCTTCACTTCTATGATAGCTTCAGGAGTCAGCTTTCTTGGCTGGGTATGGTAGCTCATGCATGTAATCTCAGCACTTTGGGAGGCCAAGGCGGGTGGATCACTTGAGGTCAGGAGTTCAAGACTAGCCTGGTCAATATGGTGAAACCCCGTCTCTACTAAAAATACAAAAATTAGCCCAGCCTGGTGGTGCGCACCTGTAATCCCAGCTACTCAGGAGGCTAAGGCAGGAGAATCACTCAAACCTGGGATTGGAGGTTGCAGTGACCTGAGATCGTGCCATTGCACCCCAGTCTGGGTGGCAAAAGTGAAACTCTGTCTCAAAAAAAAAAGAAGTCAGCTTTCTTTGTGCACTTTCCCATTTCACAACATCCTCTTTGAGGCAGTACCATGGTTACAAGGGGAGGTTCTGGAGATACACAGTCTTGGCTCTGTCACTTGCTGTGTCACTGCAAACAAGTCTCTTAACCTCTCTGGGTTCAGTTTCCTTATCTGTAGAATGGGACTTGTTGTGGTTTCTACTCATAGGGCTGTCGTGAGGACTAAATGGAAGAATCCACATACCTGGAACACAGCAGATGCTCAAAAATGTTAGATGCCATGATCAATAGTCATGGGAATAACAGAAATCAACAAGGCCACACTAAAGGGCAGATCTGGTCATTGACAGGTGTACTCAAGGGCATCCTGGCATCTAAATTCTTGCCCCAACTAATGGGCAAATCACTGCATGTTCAATCTTCAGGGTTGCTCGTGAGTAGAGAAGACAGCAAGGATGGACTCTACTGAGTACTTCCTGCTGCAGAGGGAGAGCGCCAGGAGCCTCAAGGGACCTTTCTCTAATGACTCAGGGTCCTCCTCAGAAACCGCCCAGGTCCCACTGCCCAGGACTGGGATACAGGGGAGTCCTCGTAAGTCTCCAAGGTGCGCGTTCAGAATGGGTGGGGCACTTGCATGTGTTGAGTTCCTGTGCTGGCTTTCACAGCTTTCTGCCTTCTCTGTCCCTACCAGATGTTGCTTGTTACTGTCAGTGTGCCTGCTTCCGGCCGCTGGCTTCCATGGGCTGGGAGACTGGAGAGTGGAGCTGCTTAGAGTTTTATGTAAAAGAAAAGCCTTAGAGGGAGGGCCTGAGGGCTATGCAATGAGCAAAGCCATGAGCTGTTTTAGGCTGTGTACTGGGGTGGAGACTGCAGTGGGCAAGGAGTTGACCTGGTATCAAATCATTATTTTAAAATATCTTAAAAATTGGACGCAGTGACTCAAGCCTGTAATCCCAGCACTTTGGGAGGCAGAGGCGAGCGGATCACTTGAGGCCAGGAGTTTGAGACCAATCTGGCTAACTTGGCCAAACCCCATCTCTTCTAAAAATACCAAAAATTAGCCGGGTGTGGTGGCACGTGCCTGTAGTCACAACTACTTGGGAGGCTGAGGCATGAGAATCGCTTGAACCCAGGAGGCAGAGGTTGCAGTGAGCCAAGATCACGCCACTGCACTGCAACCTGGGCGATATGGGGAGACTCTGTCTCAAAGAAAATTAAAAAATATATATATATTGTGTAGTAAAAATTAGCTGTTTTCTTCCTTTGGTGTACAGTTCTATAAATTTTAACACATGTATAAATTTGTGTAACTACCACCACAATTAGGATACAGAACAGTTCCATCACCCCAGAAGGTTCCCCTTACAGACACACTCTCCCTCTAGCCGTAAGGCCTGGCAGCCACTGAGCTGCTCTCACTACTACAGTTTTGTCTTCTCAAGGATGTTACATAAATGAAATCATACGTTATGTAAGTTTTTGAGATTGGCTTCTTTCCCTCGGCTTAAAGCCTTTGAGATTCATCCAAACTGTTAGGTATTAATAGATCATTCCTTTTTACTACTGAGTTGTATCCCTTTCTATTGTTTTAACCATTCATCAGGTGAAGTTTTTTTTTTTTTTAAGCTATTATTTGATTACAAATAAAGCTGCTATCAACATTTGTGTGCAAGTTTTTGTGTGAACATAAGTGTTCATTTTTCTAGGGTAAATATCCAGGAGTGGGATTGTTTGATCCTATAGAACATACATGTTTAGGCTGGGTGAAGTGGTTCATGCCTGTAATCCCAGCACTTTGGGAGGCCGAGGTGAGTGGATCCCCTGAGGTCAGGAGTTCGAGACCAGCCAACATGGTGAAACTGTCTCTACTAAAAATACAAAAATTTGTTGGGCGTGATGGCAGGTGCCTGTAATCCCAGCTACTCAAGAGGCTGAGGCAGCAGAATTGCTTGAACCGGGAGGTGGAGGTTGCAGTGAGCCAAAATCATGGCACTGCACTCCAGCCTGGGCAACAAGAGTGAAACTCCATCTCAGAATAGAAAGAGAAAGAAAGAAAGAGAGAGACAGAAAGAAAGAAAGAAAGAAAGAAAGAAAGAAAGAAAGAAAGAAAGAGAGAGAGAGAGAGAGAGAGAGAGAGAAAGAAAGAAAGAAAGAAAGAAAGAAAGAAAGAAAGAAAGAAAGAAAGAAAGAAAGAAAGAAAGAGGGAAAGGAAAGGAAGGGGGGAAGGAAAGAAAGGAAAGAAAGAAAAGAAAGAAAGAAAGAAAGAAGCTCCTGCCATTGCCCAGGGGCAGAGCCCAGTGCTCCTGCTCAGAGAGGCTCACCCGTCATCCCTGAGAATTAAAGAGCCGTGTTAAAGAGTGAATTTGCCACTTCCCCACACAAAAGGAGGATCACTGGACTCCATCCTCTGAAGCTCCCACTGCTTTGTGGGCTCCCTTGTGAGTGAGCCCAAGCTTGAGCATGACTAGCTGGAGACAAGAGTGATAGAACATATGTGCTCACGTGGTGAACACAGCAGTGGCCTCTCCACTGCCCAGTCCACCCCTGGCACAGGGGACAGTAGGACTTTAGTTTGAACAATTAACTTCAGTTCAAGGAGTGCTCCGGTGCCTGGGAGAACAATCCCATCTTCCTTGCTACTGACTAGTTCTGAAATGGGCATGTGTGACCCGATTCTGCCTATGAGATGCAGGAAGTGGTTTGCTGAAGGTCTCTGGGAAAATGTTCTTCCTTTTGTGGAGGGATGAGAAGCCAGATCCCTTCTCTCTCTGGCTCTCCTTATCTCTCTGTCTCTGTCCCTCTCCCTCTGTCCCTGTTTCTCTCTCCTCATTTGCTGGGGTGCTAGCAGCAGTGCTCACAGGGGCCCAGTCTTCTGGCATCAGTACTGAGGATGGAGGAACAGAGACCTGGAAAACAGCTGAGCCCTTAGTTACAGCCTTGAACCGCGCAATCCACTAGCCTGAAGCGCCCGTCTGGATGTCCTTGTAAGCAGCCAACACTCTTCTTTCCCGGTTAGCTCATTTGAGTTGGGATCTTTATTGTTTGCACCCCAAAGTGTAATAACGGTCATAAGCTGTTCGCCTCCCCAAATTCAGGAGCCCTCCTTCATTGAGTAGTTAGGCTTCAGAGATGCATCAGAGAAGCTGGGGTGTGGGGGGAGGTTTGGAGGACCAAGACAGATAACAATGATCTTTTTTCTGTTCAATGTCCTGACATCAAGATAGTTTCGTGGATCAAGTCTTAGCTTTGTTTTTTCTATTTTAGCATGGAGGCATTAAAAATCACCTAAACCTTATTAACTTGGATTATATGGTGGGGAGATTCTGCAATACAGCACCTACCCAAAAGAATGCAGTTTTCTTCTATTTTAAAGTGCACAGAAACTGAACCAACCCCGGGTGGTGGTCCTGCTGGGCCTGCTTTAGGAAAGACACAATTAACATATTGTTGCTATGCCAACACTAATAATTTCTTTGGGGATTTTTTTTCTTCACATATATAGGCATTGTGGCTGAGTCAGTGGTGTAAACGAGGTAGCAGTGGCGGTGGAGGGGCGTTTAACCTATTTCAGGGAACAGACTGTTTTCAAGGACTTAAGTGCTGGCCATTGGCAGGAGCCCATGGTGTTAATTATGCATTCATTAAAGCAGGCTCTGCAACGCCAGCCCCGGCACTGCCCAAATGTTCACAACTTTTACATCTGAGGAATCCTGACGAACAACGCTGCGAGGCACACGCATGGGAAGGCGGTGGTGCAGGCGACTGGACTCACACGTTCACTGGCGACTGCACAGCAACACATATGAGACGCTTTGGAAGAAACTTGTCTTGCCCATGTATTCGCAGAGGATTTCTCATTTGATGGAGTATGGCTGTGGCTGAATTTGGGCTTTTTTAGTAAGCACTGGTTACCAAGGCTGTGTGTGTGTGTGTGTGTGTGTGAGAGAGAGAGAGAGAGAGAGAGAGAGAGAGAGAACAGAAGAAGGAGGGCAAGAGGTACAAAGAGAGAAGTGGAGGGGAAGAGGGAGTAGGAGAGAGAGAGAGAGAAAGAGAGAGAGAAGAGAGAGAGAGAGAGAGCATGCTCATCATCCAGCCAGCCAGCAAGAGCCTACTGGGTTTGTGGGGTTTCTCCCGAGCCCCCAAGCCCCTGAAGGAGACTGTAAGTCCTTGGTCCTCCACCTCACTCCAGTTTTCCTCTCTGACCTGAGATTGTTACCAGAAATCTTGAGGACAGGAGCAAATCAGGTTACTGTTTCCCTTAGCAGGAAAGACTCTCATGTTCAGAAAAGCAGCCACCTAATATCTATGGTGCTGCATGGAGCGGGGAACAGGGTAGGTCCCTTTTAATAAATAGGAAATGACGGGCAGGAGCGGGGATCCCTCAGCTCATGCCAGGTGATGGAAGCATTTCCCTGAGCTACCTGAAATCCAGGTTTCCCTCTTTCTTCCTTCATCAAGTATGTCTTGGGAACCTGCTATGTGTCAGACACTGTGCAGTGTGGATGCAAATGAATGAAGCACAGAACCTGCTCTTGCATGTGTGCCCTGAGGGACACACACATACACACACATACACACACACACATACATACACAGCTCTAATGTGTGTTGAGATGCACAAGCAGTCAGGAGCACAGAGGAGGCAGAGGACTCAGGCTGGAATTTGAAGGTCAAGTAGGCATTCCAAGTACAGCAGGGGGGAGCCAACAGCGTGGGCAAAGGCTTGGCAGTGTGTGCGTAGGCGGCTCATTTGGGGACAAGGACGGCCCTCACCTGGCCATGTGGTGCGGCGGTTCAGAGCATGGGCTCTGCGGGTGAATTGGCCAGGTTTGGAGGCTGCAGGACCTTCGGCACTTTAACCTGTAAGTCTTTTCTGTAAAGCAGGCATAATGATCCTCCTGGCAGGGGGCCGTGATGATTAAGTAACATAATGCAGATGAAGTGCTCAGAGCGGTGCCTGGCAGGTAATGAGCGTGTCATTCATTCCTGGGGTTTCATCTGCATCACTTTGCAGAGGACTCTGCCTGTGCTTTTGTACTCCCTGAAGCCGATACTACCCTTGATTCTTCCTCAAGGCACCTTGGTCCTGTTGGGGAACCAAATGTCTTGATCATGGAAATGATAACCTATTTTTTTAAAAGTGAGGTTCAGCGAGGCATTATGCTGAATTCAAACTATCTATATAAATTCATAATCTCAAAAAGAAATGTTTCCAGCTTTGTCAAGACGAAGAGTAAGTCCCATTGCAGCCGGATTTTTTTTTTTTTTTTTTTTTTTTTGAGATGGAGTCTTGCTCTTGATGCCCAGGCTGGAGTGCAGTGACACGATCTCGGCTCACCGAAACCTCCACCTCCCGGGTTCAAACAATTCTCCTGGCTCAGCCTTCCGAGTAGCTGGGATTACAGGCGCCCACCCCCATGCCCAGCTAATTTTTGTATTTTTAGTAGAGACAGAGTTTCATCATGTTGGCCAGGCTTGTCTCAAACTCCTGACCTCAGGTGACCTGCCCATCTCGGCCTCCCAAAGTCCTGGGATTACAGGCATGAGCCACCGCACCCAGCCCGGATTTTGATCTTTAACACTTGTTCTCTATTAATGGAATCAGGACTCCACGGATTTCCTGTGTTGGGGCAGGAGGAAATCAGTTCTGGATCATCTTTACAGTTGCCAGAAAGGAAGAATGCTTTCAAGGATGCCAGGGCCATCCTAAAGGTGTTCACACGATAAGTCTGACAATTTGACCATCTAATAATGTGACTCATTAGAGCAAACGCATGAAAGACCTTGAGCTCATGACAATCTGCAAACGAGAAAAGTGTACCGTTGTACAAAAGGATCCTTTGAGGATAAGGACGAGGAGGATGTATTTTTTTAGTTTAACAAGTAAGGGAGCGTTCATAGATATGAGAATGTGGTCCCTCCTGTAAAGCGCACGACGGTTCATAATGAGCAGGGATGTGCGTGAGCCTCAGCTTCACCCCTGGCCTTTTACCTCCGCGGTTCTGGCCCCTTCACGCTGCAGTTCTCAGGCCTCTGGCTGGGCGTGGCCAAGTGGGAGGGAGGCTGGAGGGGAAGGAAAGGAAAAGCCAGGCTGAGTCTCTCTATCTGCTGGCTCCATCCCCAGCGGAGTCCCGGGGAACTGGCTGCATTCTCTCCTGGCATCCGCTCCATAGCTACGGCTGCTGTCCTGTGGGAGCCACTATCGCATCAGCTTATTCTGGGGGACCCCGGCACAGGGGCTGCAGTAGCACGCCTTCCAAGGCTGCTAGCGGCTTCCTGCTGTTGCTAAAATCTGGGCCGCTTCACCCGTCCCCTGTTTGGTTTCTCAGCTATGTAACCAACTCCCTTCGATACATGCCCTCCGCGTAAATTATTGAAATGACCTCTATCTTCCTTTTTAGTATCTGATACAATATGTCATCGTTTCTTCCTGCATAAGCGGGAAAGAATAAACGCCAGGGACTGAGTAAACCAAACAACCCCAGAATGAATAAACACAATAGCAAGGGCAGGAAGGGTCAGTGAGCACGGGGTAGGGCTTGGTGGGGGGAAGGGGTCCAACATAAAATCCGGGCAGAGAGGGACCTCGAGCTGAACCGCACAGGCAGGCACGCAAAAAGCAAGCAGAAAGAGGCTTCCACAGGACCCTCCCAGCGACAAATCAGCCAAAAGTCCTGAGCAGGAGAGCTCGCTTGGCAGATTTGATCCTTCCTCCAGAAGGAGATGGCATTTTTGCATGATCTTATATTAATTATCATGAAATGCTAATAAAGAATATGGAAGTATTAAATATTATTGTTGGACCAGGCCAATGTATCAAAATGATAGGATAATGGGTTCAATGCTATCAGCCAAGACGCATTAGCAGGCGGGCCCAGTTCAGGGAATGACGTGGAGAGCGGTGGTACTGTCATGTCCCGTCCATCTCTCCTTGGCCCACATCATCCTCCTAGTCTGTTGCTGGACAGCTTCCAACTGCAAGCCCTGCAGCTGCACCTGCGGCTGTCGCTGGCCCCTGGAGCTTGCTTGGCCCGTGTTGGGTAGGTGGGACGTGTCTAGTCCCAGAGCAGCCTTCACCCAATATCTCATGGGAATGGCAGATAATATTCCAACACCTTTGTCTCTCCTTGGGATAACTCGGAGATGTTATTTCCTATATTTCCATGCAGGCCTGAGCCCCGGTTACCCACAGCGGTCATCTGCTTGCCAGTCCAGCCTCTGGCGATTCCTCCCTTTCCTGTCTCACATCCCCACTCCCTACCAGGTGAATACTACAGTCACCTCTCAAAGGAACGACTTCCACTTATATCCTTGCCTCAGTGTCTGCTTTTGGGGGCGCCCAGCCTAAGAAACCATTGAAAAAAATAAACTCCATTTGGAATAGTTTTAGATTTAAAGAAAAATTGCAAAGATAACAGAGTTCTAGTACACCCCTCTCCCAGTTTCTTTTAATGTTGACTTCTTACATTACCTTGGTATATCTGCCAAAACTGAGAGATTAACCTTCTCTTATGTTAACTATGAATTAAACTCCAGATGTTATTCAGGTTTTATCAACTTTGTCTACGAACACCGTTTTCCTCTTCCAGAATGCTATCCTGCATACCACGTTGTATTTAATCAGTATGCCTCCTTAGTCTCTTCCGGTCTGTGATGGTTTCTTAGTCTTTCCTTGCTTTGTGTGACCTTGACGGCTTGGAGGAGGACTGCTCAGATATTCTGTAGAATGTCCCTCAGTGTGGGTCTGTCTGATGTTTTCCTTAGACTAGAGGGATGAATCTGGGGGAAGAAGACCTTGCAGCAAAGTGTCCTTCTGTTTACATCATGTCGGGAAAGACACAGAATTCTAAAACTTAAAACAAATTGCACAAAAAAAGACAGATGCTTAAAATTCCCAAGCCATCACAAGAAAAACTTTTATGAGAAGTGACCCAGCCTGGAGACCCAGGACTCGTGTTCAAATCAGCCAACATTTTTGTTTAGTTTAGATTTGGGGGGTCCGTGCACAGGTTTGTTACGTGGGTATATCATGTGATGCCGAGGTTTGGGCTGCTGACGATCGCATTGCCCAGGTGGCGAACATCATACCCCATAGGTAGTTTTTCAGCTCTTGCTCCCCCAACTCCTGCCCTTCCTCTCCCTTTTTGGAGCCCCCATCTTTGTGTCCGTTTATACCCAATGTTTAGCTTCCGCTTATAAGTGAGAACATGTGGCACTTGGTTTTCTGTTTCTGTGCTAATTTGCTTAGGATAATGGCCTCCAGCTGTATTCACATGGCTTCAGAGGACGTGATTTCATTCTTTTTTATGGCTGCATAGTATTCCATGGTATGTATGTACCATACTTTAAAATATCCAGTCCACTGTTGATTGGCAGCTGGGTCATGAATCACCTTATGTTTTGCATTCAGGCTCCATGCTCTAGTCAAGAATCAATTGGCTAATAACCCAATTCTAGGTCCTCAGCTTGTCTGAGAAAGTGTCCTCTGTCTTTGGGTCTGGTAAGACTAATGACCCTCTCTAGCCTCCTTGTGCCCTGGAAGGACTAAAAGTGTTACTGAAACCCTAGGATGATATAAAAATAATGTAATAAATAATATACATTATTTATTACATTGTCTCAGTGTCTGCCTCTGGGGGAGCCCAGCAGTCCTCTTCCAAGCTGTCAAGGTCATGCAAAGCAAGGAAAGACTGAGAATGTAACAAATAATTATAATAAATAGTAAGTGTAGCAAGAATCCTGGGAAGGCAATATATCAAGTGCAGAATAATGGATTATGGCTATGGTGTGGATACTTTAGAGTGAGCATAAGCATGAGTTTATGTGTAGCCATGGTGTTTCTGAATGTTTTGTCTGCTGTTTGAGGCATGGAAGTATTCAAAACAAATCAAATGCACTGTCTGTAATTGCATTTTAAATTGTTTAGAATATTTATGCCAGGCATTGTGGCTCATGCCTGTAATCCCAGCACTTTAGGAGGCTGAGGGGGAAGATCCCTTGAGCCCAGGAGTTTGAGACCAGCCTGACAACTAGGGAGACCCTGTCTCTACTAAAACGACAAAAAATTAGCCAGTCATGGTGGCACATGCCTGTAGTCCCAGGCACTCAGGAGGCTGAGGTGGGAGTATCACCTGACCTGGGAAGTTGAGGCTACAGTGAGCTGTGATCATGCCACTGCACTCCAACCTGCGTGACAGGAGTGAGACTGTGTCTCACACACACACAAAAGATAACATTTAATTAATCAAATTAATAATTGAGAAAAATTGGTTTTCTGAGTTGTTAGATACAAGTATAACAAGTTAAGCAATAAGGAAAGTTCGGGCCAGGAGCGGTGGCTCACACCTGTAATCCCAGCACTTTGGGAGGCCAAGGAGGGTGGATCACCTGAGGTCAGGAGTTTGAGACTAGTATAGTTAACATGGTGAAACCCCGTCTCTACTAAAAATACAAAAAAAAAATGACTCAAGCCTGTAATCCCAGCACTTTGGGAGACCGAGATGGGTGGATCACGAGGTCAGGAGATCGAGACCATCCTGGCTAACATGGTGAAACCCCGTCTCTACTAAAAAAACAAAAAACTAGCCGGGTGCGGTGGCAGGCACCTGTAGTCCCAGCTACTCGGGAGGCTGAGGCAGGAGAATGGCGTGAGCCCAGGAGACGGAGCTTGCAGTGAGCTGAGATCCGGCCACTGCATTCCAGCCTGGGTGACAGAGCGAGACTCCGTCTCCAAAAAAAAAAAAAAAATTAGCCGGGTGTGGTGGCACATGCTTGTAATCCCAGCTACTTGGGAGGTTGAGGCATGAGAATCACTTGAACCCAGAAAGCAGAGGTTGCAGTGAGCCAAGATCGCCCCACTGCACTCCAGCCTGGGTGACAGAGTGAAACTCTGTCTCAAGATAAAAACAAAAACAAAATAAAACAAAAAGGAAAGTTCACACAATTGTGGGAGCTTCTTACCCCACTAGAAAAGTCCCTTAAGTATTGAGTTGAGTCATCTATCAGTGGTTTACAATGGGACTGATGGCCTCCCCACAACACTTCCTCATCTTTAAAGCTGTCAGTTTTCAGACTGCTGCAGTAATAAGGCACTGTCATGGATGCTTTAGCATCTACAAATCTTTCATCCCATTTTATCCACACAAGATCCTGGTGGTATTATCCTCACTGAACAAATGAGAAAAGTAAATACAATTTAGAATGCATTTGGCTGCAAGAAAGAGAATAATGAACTCAAAGTGACTTAAACAGCAAGGAGTTGATTTCTTTGAAGAGTAGTCCTGCTGGCTGCAGGGCTGGTTAACTCAGGGGCTCCACCACACCCAGCCCCAGCTCCTCATGGTCATAAGGTGGCTGCAGCAGTTCCAGGCATCCAAGTGTCTTCACAGAAGGCAGGCTCTCCTGTGGGGCAGTGGTTTCAAGGGAAGAAAGCCTTTCTCAGCATCCCAGTGGTGTCTTCCCCTCATTGGCCAGGATCGAATCCTGTACTCAGGTCTCAGCCAATCACTGACAGAGGGGTGGGGTTACCATGGCTGACTCGGTCTAGTCCTTCTCCATCTCCTGGGGCTGGGAGGGTGAACCTCCAGTCATATCAGCAAGGAGGTCAGGCACAGCAGCACTGACTATGAGGAGGTGGCCTGAGTGCCTGCATAGGGAGGCCCAGAGAGGGACAGGGCTTGCCTAATTAGGCTCAACCTGCCAAGCTTGGACTGGAATATTAGGTTCTGCCTCATTCTTGATGTTTTCCAAAGACCTCCGCTGAGTCCTCAGAATGGGGTCATGCCTTTATATGGCCGTCAACTTGGAAAGAGCCTCCAGGGACTTCTGAGCCAGCCTCCCTCTGCCTGGGAGGTGAAGTGGATTGAAATTGCTCCCTACAAAGAGTTGCCTCACTTCTTCCCGAAGACTGTCACGGCTCCCAGTGCACTGAGGTCCAACTAGTCTATTCCTTTTATTGCACAGATGGGAATACTGGGGTGAGGCAGGAGCAAGGGCTCAAGGTCGCAAAGCGAGGTGACAATAAATTGCCCTCTCTACTATTCCTGGTTGTTTTGTGGGGGGGCACAAACAAAAGTTAGCAGGAATGGGAGGCACTTTAGCATTTGAAAGCATCAAGTATAGAGCTGGACTCAGGGCTCAACCACCCACCAGGTAGGTGACCTTGGGCAAGTTACAAGTTACATAACCTTTCGGTTCCTCAGTTTTGTCATCTGAAAAATGGGCATAACAGTAGGACTGCTTCCTTGGCATGCTGTAAAGAATAAGTGAGTCCATGTAAAGGCCTTGGCACACTTAGTGAGCTCTGTAATTACTGCGCTCTTACTGGGCGCCCAGCATCATGTTATATGCCCAGCATCATGTTATATGTCCTGCAATCCATCTAGTCTCTATGACTCCTCTGTTAATAGCCGACTTGTTTTACAGATGAGAAAATTAAACCACAGAAATGTCAAGGGACTTACATGAGTCCCTTGGTTGAGGCCACATTGAGTTTCAAGCCCACATCTGGCTGCCTCCAGAAGCCCAAGCTCTTAACTGCCTTGCTATTCTGTCCCCACCCCATGATCTTCTGCTTCTTGCTTCCTCTATGGCAAACAAAGGGACCTCGGCCCAGGGAGGTCAACCCATTGTTCACAGTCACCCAGCTAGTAAATGAAACAGGAATTAGGATGCACAAGCCCTTCCATTGACCTCACACTTCCTCTACAGGGACAGAAGCTCTGGAGCATCCTGCAGCAAGATTGGTCTCAGCCACCCTATCAGGCCATTCCTCCTTGTGTCAGACCAAGATCTGTCCTGCTTTAGTTTATGCTTATTTTCTTTTGCTGCATTCTCGAAAGAGGCCTTTCTCTGGTCTGTTTGAATCTTTAGCTTGTGACTTACCTGCCTACTGCCCAGCTCTGACCTGTCTGTCCCCACATGTCCACTTTGGCACCTCTCCTTGAGATGAGGCTAAGGCTTCATGAGCCACCTTCAGGGACAAGTGGACCAAGGGTCTCTAGGGAGTGTCACTCCTACCGCAGTCTCTGCTGAGCCTCAGTGGGATCTGGTTTTTTTCTCAGGCCTGGCAGTGAAGTGCCTCCTTCCTGATGTCTTTTGTCCATACGTCTCCGGACTGCCACCTTCCCACCTTGCTGGAGATTCGTGTGCTGTTTCTGATATGTGATCTGGGGGTGAGGGAGAGTGTCCTCTAGACCTGCTCTGTCCAATGACGTAGCCACTAGTCATGTGCGGCTGTTTGAATTTAAATTAATCAAAAGTAAATAAATTTTGAAATTCAGTTCTGTAGCCATACTAGCCACACTCGAGTGCTTGGCAGCCCTCTGAGACCAGGGGCTATGATACTGGACCCGGCAGATATACAACATTTTCATCGTTGCAGAAAGCTCTAGAGGACAGCCCTACCAGTGCTTCTCAAACCCCAAATCATTGAGTTTGCCCAAGGTCACCTACCTGGTGGGCGGCTGAACCCTGATTCTAACTCCATAGTTAATGCTTTCAAACGCTAAAGTGACTCACATACATGTTAACTTTCGCTTGTATCCACCTACAAAACCTCCAGGAATGGCAGAGAAGACTTGTTAAAACACCTCATGCTGGGGGGCTCACCCTAGAGTTTGCACCTCAGTAGGTCTTGGCAGAGTTGGGGGATTATTTCTAACAATTTCCTAGGTGAGGCTGCAGTGGCCAGGCTGGGGACCCTGCTTCGAGAACTGCTGCTGTTCACCCAGCACTGGGAGAGTCTGCTGAAAAGGCTCCGTGTGCTGATCTTGATCTGAGGGTGGTGAAGAGTCACTGGGGGACACAACTTTTTCAGCTGAGGTTAGAAAAGGAGCCTGAGACCAGCTTTCCAGAAAGTGAACATTGGCTGGACAGTGGGGTACTTGGACATGCCGGAAAACCCCCAAACCCAAGCAAACAAACCAAACCCAAAAGAATAATCCTGGACCCCCATGGATTGTCTGGGCTTCGTTTCCACTCGTATGTAATTTCTGAAAGAAAATGACTTCAGTGTCAACCCTGATCACTGTCCTTCTCCAGTGACAAATACCAAGCAAGCAGCACACCCCAATGTCATCTCAGACATTAGTCCTTGGTTCCAGTTTTCCTTCCACCTTGAACTTTCTCAGGGCTGCTGATACTCTACACCTTCTTTCTGGGGGAGGCTGTGATGGGGACAGGGGGCGGAGCACTGGATTTGGAGTTATAAGATTTGAATTCAAGTCGCTGTGTGAGCTTGGGCATTGCCCCTCTGAATTTCATTTCTATAGAGGCAATAATGTTATTTACTTTTTAAAGCCACATTATGTTATGCTCACATGATATCATATGTGAATTCTTGTTTGGAAATCACAGAGTACTTTCTAAACCTCAGGTCCTATAGGTTGGTGTGTAACTTTTATAGCACAGGCGAAACACACACACACAATCACACGCATTTTTGAGACAAAGTCTTGCTCCTTTGCCCAGGCTGGAGTGCAGTGGTTCAATCATAGCTCACAGCAGCCTCAACCTCCCAGGCTCAAGTGATCCTCCTACCTCACCCTCCTGACTAGCTGGGACTGCAGGCAGACGCCACCATACCCAGCTAATTATTTTTATTTTTGGAGAGATGGGGTCTCACTATGTTGCCCAGGCTGGTCTTGAACTCCTGGGCTCAAGCAGTCCTCCCACCTTGACCTCCCAAAGTGAACACAGGTTATATTTGATCAGAATTATTTGTTTCTATGCACATCTCTCGACAACCTGGGAGCTCCTTGAGGCAGGGTTCTATTAATCTTTTTTATTTTCTTTTTTTTTGAGATGGAGTCTCACTCTGTTGCCCAGGCTGGAGTTCAGTGGCTCGATCTTGGCTCACTGCAAGCTCCGCCTCCTGGGTTCACTCCATTCTCCTGCCTCAGCTTCCCAAGTAACTGCGACTACAGGCGCCCGCCACCACTCTTGGCTAATTTTTTTGTGTTTTTAGCAGAGACGGGATTTCACCATGTTAGCCAGGATGGTTTTGTCTTCCTGACGTCGTGATCCATCTGCCTCGGCCTCCCAAAGTGCTGGGATTACAGGCATGAGCCACTGCACCCAGCTGGCTCTATTAATCTTAAAGCCTCCTAGTGCTTGATTTCAGGCCCAAGCAAATATTTATAAAAATAATGATAATCATACTAAAACATCCTGCATATTGTGTGCATAAATGTGCATCCAGCACTGTTCTAATGTATTGATTCATTTAATTCTTACACCACCCCCAGAAGATATATTACTATTATGAAATTACATATAATAGGTGCCCAGTAGCCATCTATAAAATAGTCAAGGGCAGCACTTCTCCAACTTTAGCATGCATAGGAAGCATTTGAGAATCTTGATCTTGTTAAAATACACATCCTGGCTGGGAGTGGTGGTTCATGCCTATAATCCCAGCACTTTGGGAGGCTGAGGCTGGAGGATTGTCTGAGCCCAGGAGTTGGAAACCAGGCTGGGTAACATAGTGAGACCCTGTCTCTACAGAAATGATGGCTAATTTTAAATTTTTTTGTGAAGACAGGATCTCACTATATTACCCAGGCTGATCTATTAGCTAAATGTGGTGGCACGCACCTGTAGTCCCAGCCACTCTGGAGGCTTAGGTGGGAGGATTGCCTGAGCCTAGGAGGTAGAGGCTGCAGTGAGCTGCGATGGCACCACAGCACTCCAGTCTGGGTGACAGAGCAAGACCTTGTCTCCAAAAAAAAACCCCCAAGCCCCCCAAAACAACACACCATGACTCTGCAGGCCCTGAGTGGAGTCCTATATTTTCAACAAGCTCTCAGGTGGTGCTGTGGTCAGCAGACACTATTAAAGATGTAGATCATTTAACATTTTCTCAAACAGAAGAACCTCCAGTCTCCTGTGGGACAGAGGCAGGAGTGGGAAGCACACTGGGAAAAATAACTCACCTCTTACTTTGGGAGTGAGAAGATTATAGACCCTCAGGACTGACATTCTTTGAGGGGACAGGGAAGTCAGTCCACCAAAGGCAGCTTTTCAAGTCTCATTGGAACAGCCTGTTCTCACAGTCTGCAGGAAAGAAACAGGGCAAACATTTTCCAACATTAGGAACAGAGCTTCGGACTGGGGCCACGTGTCTGAGCTTAACGCGCCTGGCAACAGCTGCCAAATCGCCTGGGAGGGCTAGGAGACCTTCCTAAGACGGCACCGGTACAGGTGGAACTGAGGCCAGCTTCCCCTAGAGGGTGGATGGCTGCCCAAGGGCAGTGGAAGGGGGTGTGCAGATGCAACGTGGCCTTCGAGTCAGACAGAGCTGGCTTCAAATGCAGCTTTGCCACTTACTAGCGGTATAGCCAGAGTCAAGTTACTTCCCCTTGCAGTTTTGTTTTCTCATTGCAGCCCAGAAATAATACCAACCACACGGGTTTGGCCAGGGAATGGAAACCCCTGGAGAATTTCAAACAAAGCTACTTTAATACAGGGAATTGGTTACATGAGTGATGGCAGAGCTTGGAGGCCAAGTCAGGGAGGGTGAGGCAATCCAGAGACCAGCAGGAACACAACTGTGAGCTGGGGGCTACAGGGAGGAGGTGGTGTTACTGAAGCCCAGGGTTCAGGTTGCCAGGTTGGGGCTGGACCCCCAGGGGGCTGGTCCAGTGGCCACACACAGCTCTTGCCGGGGTGCTATCTGAGGCAGAGGGAGGAGGAGAAATAGCCCAGCTTCTGCCTGTCCCTCACCCTCCAATCTCCCACCGCTGCCTCCATTGGCTGGGCCCACCCAGCAGGGAGCTCGGAAGCTTGGTTAGCAGGGGAAGTGGCTGGGGGCCAGCAGGCTCAGGACCTGCACAGGACACCTTGTGTAAGGCGTCCGCAGCACATTGCTCGGCACATCGACAAAGCAGGTGCCCTTTCCTGTGCCCTGGAAACAGCCAGCCTCCTTGGATTAACTGTGTCTTCTGTGATGACGTTTTGGCCATCAGCGGTTTCTCTCTCGACGTCCCTGTGTGTTGGGAACTCCAGGCTCTGTAACTCAACTGACTGCTTTTCCTCTGGCCTTTTGGGATCCTGGGACATGTAGGGGAGGTTTCTTCCAACCAAAAGACCACCAGGGGCCAGGGGAACTGGCTGAGGCTGAATGCAGGGACACTGGCAAAGGGTGAGGGCCTGGACAGGCCTGACTGTGTTGTTTGTTCCTTCCTTCCTTCCTTCCTTCCTTCCTTCCTCCCTCCCTCCCTCCCTCCCTCCCTCCCTCCCTCCCT